>NC_057809.1:378207172-378282172 GCF_018294505.1 Triticum aestivum | reverse complement strand
TCCCTCTCCTCAACGTTCCCCTCCTAAATCTTAGAATCCTAATGCCGCAGGTGCTATGTCGGAAATCCATTTTTTTATCCTCTGCCCCAAGGAAAATCAAAGAAGAATAAAGCCCTGGTATTCTCTATTTGAATTCAGGAAGATTCAGATACCGAAAGCAATAGGAATGGGAAAGCGGAGCGGGCAATAGGTTTATGACTGAGCACTAGAGCCTGGAATAGCAGGAATGAAGGTTGGGAAATATGCCATGCAGAATTCCAATAAGTTAGCACTGATTTCCCTTTCCATATGAAAAATGGAGAGGAAAAGCATGGGTGGACCAAGCGTTTTAACCGGAATCTAGTGACGGAGAAAGAAGAAAGAATGGGAAGAAAGCAGCCATGGGCAAGCTTTAATTAATAGAAATAAGTAGGAGTTACAGCCTTTAAATTCGAGTGAAACGAGCCTTTGACGTAGTCACAAATTCGACTGCCCTTTCACTATTATTATTATTTCGAGTAATAGAGGAAGGAGTGCCAAAGCCCATTTTAGTAGAAAGTTGCTGCCCTTTTCTAGTAATGCGGAGTGACATAATCAATCGAATTCGACTGGTTGGTTCCCCTTATTAGTCAATTGCTTTTGACGTATCAGGTGGGAACGGGAGAGCCTCTTTTCTTTCTGCAACGGAATCGGCTTAAGCTCGACCTTTTCTTTCATTTCCTATCATAGGGATATAAAAAGAAATCCAATTGCATTTTTCTTAGTTTAGAATATCAAAAGACATCCCACAACCCGGTCTTAGGTTCAGAGTCGCTTTGTGGGAACTTCAAGAGAGAGAAGAGAGATCATATCTTAATATCAAAGGTCAGGTATACCTGCCTACATTCGGCATACACATTCACTAGTTCCATTCGGAGCCTTTCTCTAGATGGAATCCTGATTCGACTTTCAAATGCAAGAGCAAGAATGCCGTGAGGGAGCCCTATCTAAAAAATGCAAGGCCAGATCCCACTTTCTTTAATCGAGCGGGCAAGGGATCGCCAACATCTTTTCTATTCAGATTAAAGGTTTTCAAAAGATATCCCGAAGGGGTCTTAGGTAAGGTAAGGAGTGACAACTCTATTCAATAAGCTGGCTCTTTAAGGGAAGATAGGGCATCTCCTAAAATGTGGAAGTTTGGTGCTTTAGAGATAGGGCCGGCACGCTTTGCTGGAAAGCAATAAGTCAACAAAACAAGGTAGGTCTACCCCCTAATAAAGGTTTCGCTCGACGACCCTGTATCCATTCTCTATTAAAGCATGGAGAGTTAGGTTTATTATCTCCAGTTTGATGCTATCTTCTCCACGACTTGGTTCTTATGGATCTCCTCCAGGTCCTAGGCATCTTGTCTCTAGCTCTGCTCTCTATCGGTAGTAAAATCAGTACTTTGTCTTTGCCTGTCTCTATCCATTCCTTCAACACTGATGGACTCAGAGTGGCATAACCCCTTTAATAAGAAGCATAATACCTAAAGCGAGGAGATAGAATCGAAAGAATGATAGCAAGTTCTTTGAAAGTGGGAAGAAAGCCAAGGATACAGTGGTGTGTAGGGTCTTTCAAATCAATCAGGAAAGCGTGAGCTGAGAAGGAACACGGCTTTCCACGCCTTGAAAAGTGGATCTACCAAGAATAGCTTTTTCAGCCGTTACTTATTATATAATAGCTCGATCTGCTCACGCATGTGATTGATTTCTCCCCTCTCTTTCGAAAATCTTCCATTCGAACAGGAAGATTCCCTTCTCGCTGTGTATCAAGAACCTGAGGATGATGAGGATCTATAAAGGTTCTTTCATCGAGCTCTCGCTTCGGCTTCTTTTGTTGACGAAGACCAGGACCCGTCTTATTTGCTGAAAACCTGTCTGTTTAGGGACTCTTTCCTTTCAATGGACATACTTGCCTGGAACTGATTCTACCTTGAGAGCGCTTCCCTCTTTTCTGATTCCTTCCCTTTGACCACCGAAAATACAACTTCTAATAGCCATTTCTATTTTATAGATGTTTCAAACAAGTGATTTTACACTTTGATCCTTCATGTCTTTCCCCAATAGAGGAGTTTGACCCTTCCACTTCTGCCTTTGCCCTTTGTACTTCTTCCCGCAATTGAGATCCCTGTTAAGGAATAATATCTCGCTTGTGCTTTTTTTGCGAGGACTTTTTCCAGCGATGAGTTATTGAGTAAGGTCTAATTCAATCTGTGTTATGACCTACCTTTTTTGATTGAAGTAAATGATAGCTTTACTTCTTCTTTTCAAACCCTAAGGTTTGAGCTCGTCCTCGGGTCAGATTCGGATCCTTTTCTCTCTTTTGAAATTCCATAGATATAGATGTCTCGATTGCCGAATCCGAATCCTTAGAACAACTCGATTCCGTTGATTCACTGTCCGTTTGTCCTTCAACCGGATTAATGGTCAACGACTTTGACAGCCTTTCCTTCACACAAGGATTTTAATCCATCTTCCCCGCTTAGGGCAGTAAGGGGAAGTAGCGATATTCTGATTCCTTCGTGGGGAATCAACGAAGGCAGGCGCTCCAGCAGCTTTAGTACTTAAGTTAACGCCCCAGCCCTTATCCCGCGATGAGAAGGTAGATGCGGTAAGCCAACTCCTATCCTTCTTGCGGAAAGGGCATTCAATGCCATCTTCATTCCCTTCCTTGCTTCGAGGAGCAGGTCAAATAGTCAAAGAAGGGGGTGGCTAATTCCAGGAATAGAGTAGCATTCTCAAGCACTACCCTCCGTTTTTTTTCAGTCCATATAAAATAGTCAATCTACCAGGAGCAGAGGCTGCAGATACATGTCCACCACCTGTTTATCTACTACCATAAGCGGGAGCAGTTGCAGGTAAAGAGTGTTGTGAGGGCTTTCATTTACGCGTTAAGGGCAGTTTCTGTTATAGCACTAGAAATCTGTGCCGTTAGTCGAATGCTCGGAATGAAAGAATGACTATTTCCTTGCTGGAACATAATGACAACCGCAGGAATTCGGAATAAGACATGTTAAGTTTCTCCTCTTTCTGTCTAATGACTACTATGACATGCCTAGACTATAACATTCCTACGGAGTGCTGCCCATAGATTACGGAAAACTTGGCATATGTTGATTGAGTACCGAGTATAGCTCCCTCACTCGCTCTACTTTGAATCACGAATTAGCGTATGAAAAGAGGCGATCTTTCTCTATTTCTTCCTCTTCCACCAAAACAAACAAGTTGTTTTCGGGCATCAGGCAAACTTAGTTCTTCGTTCCTCCGGTAATTGGATTGATATATAAGGATTGGGGTTGTCACCCGCATGCTTCTTATCTTTGGCTTCGAACAAGGGGATTCCTTTCAAGCTTCATCAAATCCATGGCACAAGGTCTGTTTTTAATTATAGAATCAAGCAAGAATCGGATTGTGAATTAGGATTGTATGCAAGAAGGGATTCGGAAACAGGAAAGCGAGTCAAGTAATCCGAATATGTAGCCACTCTCATTCTAATGCTTATATCCAGAACTAGTTCACCGAACAAAGGGACAGAACTACTGACTAAACTGTAGCGAGCTAATACCTAAACTTGAACTCTGAAATAGCACTCATTCATTCAATTATTTGAAGCTAAGGTGCAGGAAAAGAATACATAAGGTTAGATATGAACTAGTTGACTGTTCGATTGAGGGACTACGATGCATTTTACTCATGTTTTTATTCCATTCCAGGATTCATTCATATTCGACCATAACGAGACTCAATACCGAAACTAGGGCCCTTGCTTTCCCAACTGGAGCACGAAACTTCCAACCAAATAGGAGGGACCCGGAAGAAGAGATAAATGACAACTATCTCTAGAGAATTGAAAAGAGGTGTGTGAACTATGTTATTGAATCGGCCATGAAAACCTAAAATGAAGGAATAGGGGGTCTGGGATAAGCATGTATTGGAGGCGGGTTTCCCAATAAGTCAATAGCTATCCTTCGCTATCTGGGGCTAACTCACTCTATGAGATAAGTTTCATGTATGGTTCGAAGCAGTTAACTCCCTTTTAAGGAGCGATCGATCAGCCCCGACCATGACCGGTCTAGAATCTCTCTCATTGAGCTTCTCTTTTGCGCCTGCTTTCTTCTTGATTTATTGCAGCAGCTAGCCTCCCTTTGCCAAATTCGATTATAAGTGAAGTGAGTTATGTTTCAAGAAATTCCATCCATTTCATCGCCCAGAATAATACCCAGTCCTGCCAATCTCTACGACAATCTCTAGTTTAGTTTAGTTGATCTTTTTCTATTATGAAAAGCAAGGAAACACTAGTAATGGTGGAAACAGAACTTAGAAATCTAAGGCTGAAGGCTAGTTTCATTAACGAGTCTCACCTATTTCTTACTTCCCCTACCAGCCCTACCTACATCACCTTTCATATGGAACATGCATGCTTTAGTGATGGGGCTAGCCGCTTTCACAAGAAATCAAACCAAACAAAGACACTTAGCATAGGAGTAGATTAGGGCATCTAGTGCTCTGTTCATCGTCTGAGGACTATAAGGTGCCAAGGGAAATAGCTCCATCCCATTGGATATCCCTAGACTTGGTGGATCAGTGCAGTGAGAAAAAACTCTTCCATTCTATCTATGGTAGATAAAGGAGCTTCAAAGCCGTAGCCATCCTCATGGCCTTTTCACTCTACAGCTGTTGCACTTTTTTTATTAAATGAAATAGTTCGTTTTCTCGCTCTTAACTCGAAAGTACTAACTAAATAGGGGCACGAAGAAATAAAGAAGTGTGGGGGAGAAGTAGCCGAGCTCATTCCCTTCCATTCCTGCTCTATAGTAGGGGTTATGTCCCCCTTTCCTAGTGAGAGCAATACGCAATGCTGCTACGAATAGAGATAGTGCCCTATCACCTGCAAAACGGTACTCTGCTTCAACCACACGGTATGTGTCGTGGATTTGTCACGGCAGATGTCCTAGCGAAAGGACTTAGTCGTGGAGCCATCGCTACAAGTTTACTTGAAGGGGTTAAAGCGGACACAAAGACACGAGGATTTTATACTAGTTCGGCCCCTTCGATGAAGGTAAAAGCCTACGTCTAGTTGTGATGGAATTGATATGATCTCGATGGCTAGGGAGCAAACAAGCTTCGCCTAGGCTCGAGTTGTGGTTGTCTGTCCTGAACCGCCACCGGGTCGTCCCCTTATATACACGGGGACGCCCGTCGGTCCATAGAGTCCTAACCGGTTCATACTCGTATTCCGGTTGGTATCTCTCTATTCCTTACTTACAATACAAATCATACATCAGGCCGGTTTACGGCTACATGTTCTAACCGACTACAGGCCTTGGGCCTTCATCTGTTTACGCCACTAATGAAGTTAACCCGGCCCAAGTAGGCCGGTTTACGCCTAGTGGTAATATCCCCAACATTAGGCCCCAGATTGATTTGAACTGGTTCATGTCAATCCTTCACACCATCTTGTGTCTTGGATATCTTCTGTTAATTGGCAAATCTCCATGTTGTCATTATTTTTGGTTGCTGTAAACCGGCATGACGTCATCAGTTTTGGTTACTGTAAACCGGCATGACGTCATTGCGAAATTCTTAACGCCCTCTTAATGACAGCTCCTGGATTCGCGCGTTTGACCTAGCTCGGTTGCCTTATAAATAAGACTGAAGGGTCATTTCCTTTTTCTTCCCTTCGTCCCTTCTTCTTCTTCTTCCTCACTTCGCCGGCTTTGGAGCCCCGCCACCACCGTCGACCTCTGCCTCGTCTCGGGCCGCTGCATCAACCTGAACGTACCAGAGTGTTGCGGCGTCTTTCCGCATCTTCTCCGTTCCCGGTAAGTTCTCTCTCCTCTTCTTAACCTAGATCCGTTCTTAGGGTTCCGTGTTCACGCTGTGTTCATCACGCGCTCATATCTGTTCTCTGATCTTGAATGAATCCGCGAACTCTTGATGTGTTTAGTAGTGATCCCTAAGCATCCGCTTGCAACTTCTCATCTAATCCCATAGATCTCCCGCGCATATTCGCTCAATGGTTCACTTCTGTTTCCGCCTTACTCTTTGAAATATTTCCTGTTTTTGTGAGCTTGCTGTAGATCCGCGGCTGTAACACGATTTTGTGAAATTTGTTTCTGCATAACTAGTTATCCATAGCTTCAATTGCTTCCGATGCTTAGGCCAGGCGGTTTAACTTCACCATAGAGAAAACATTGCTAAACCGGTATATATGTCATTAGTCCCCCGGTTGAACCGCCAGAATCCATCTGATGCCACGTTGTAGAAGACCGGTTTATGGGTACTCCCTCCGGTTTACCGTAATTAGATCAACACCTTTTTATCCGGCATGTCCTTGAACCGGATCACCTATTTCTTGTAGATCTCGTCATGGCCAAACAAGTGTACGAGTGCAACTGGGTTCCCTCCCGTGTCACAGAATCACAGCTGGACGATCTAGTCCTGATCGGCGCTTTGGATAGCAAAGATACGATTCACTGGAGGGTTCCTGGAGATGAATGTCCTCCCATGCCCCAGGAAGGAGAGGTCGTGGTCTTCGCAGATCATATGGCCCGGGGCTTCAAACCGCCCGGCTCTAAATTTTATCGGGATGTGTTAGCCAACTTTCAACTCCGTCCACAGGATATTGGCCCCAACTCTGTCACCAATCTATGCCACTTTCAAGTACTTTCTGAGGCATACCTTCAAGAGGAACCTTCAGTCGAGTTATTTAGAGATCTCTTTCATCTGAATCGCCGTACTGAATTCACTGACGGCCCTAATACCGAACTGGGTGGTATGGCCATTCAGAAAAGGAAAGAAGTCACCTATCCCCACGTCAAACTCCATACTCACCCCAAGGAGTGGAACGCAACTTGGTTTTATTGCAAGGATACCTCCTTTGACAATGAAAATCCCTTGCCCGGCTTCCGTCCGGAACGGCTCAGCAACACTCACCCTTTTCCACAAAGGCTAAGCGCCAAGGAGAGAATTAAATATTCTCCTCAACTGTCCAAGCTCCGGGCCTTCATGGCCAATGGTTTAACAGGAATAGACCTTGCACGCTGCTGGATATCATGGAGCATTTTGCCTCTAAGCCGGCGCTCCAATTTGATGTGCAAGTATACTGATAGTGTCGATGACCCACTCCGACACACTAAAATCCAACTCCCTGATGACAAAGTCACAGAATCTGTGAAAAAGATGCTGAATGAACCGGAGCACCTCTGTGCTTAAACCGGTCTGCCTCCTTACTGCTCCTCCAACAAACCGCCAGCGGTAATATTTTAATTGCCCTATTGTTGAACCGGTTACTGCTTTATATGTTTAACATTTAATTACTGTTGATCCAGGATGATAATCCGTTCTGGAGCAAGAAACTTCCTCAAGACAAAACGGAGAAGGCAGGACGTCCAACCCGGCCAAAGACCAAGGTTATCAAGAAACCAGCTCATAAGAGAAAAACCACCGCTTCATCTGACCCAGCCATTCATGATGATGTGGGTAATCCGGATCTTGAGGTAGAACTTGATTCACTTGGCTTGCTTTTTACACGCCTTATTGATGATAATGCTTGTCAGGATGACGCTGAAGCCAGCAATGCGGGTTTTGTTGAGGTAACCATTCTCTCTTCCGATTCAGAAATCTTGCCTTTGCCAAAATTTCGCCGGGCAAACCGGAAAGTTAAATTTTCTCATCCTCTTGCTTATCTGGATTCCCAATTTCTTACGAAGACCCAGCAACACGAAGCTCGCCGCACAACCCGGCACAGTGGCCAGGTAGTTACCTCTGCCGGTTTACCAAACAGTCCGGTTCGAAAACGTCGCTCCGAGGTCTCCGACCTTTTTATTGATTTAAATCGCAAAGCGGTTTTCTTCCGTCAACCTCTTAATCCATCCGACTCCGATTATCAGGTCACTTCTCATTCATCATCTGGTGAATCGTCAGCCACTCAGCTACCACCTTTGAAAACAGTTGCCGGGTAAGTTAAACTGAACATATGCTTCCAGTATACCGCATAATGGCTTACGCTTTTCCTTGACTTTTTGTTTTTCCTTCAGGGCTAAACCGAAACCAAGCAAGAAGGCCCGCCTGGATAAAGCGGCTGAAGAAGATGTAGCCCCAGAACATGACCAAGCGCCAGATCGTGAAATGTTTACTTCTGAAGATATCCCCAATGATCCTCCTTTGCAAGACGACGTTATTCCCGAAGAAGGGCTTGTTAATACTCCAGCCTCTGCCGATCCGCCTACCAGCTCCATCCAGATAGAGAAATCCCACACTCCTGCTGACCAAACGGCCGCACCAACACAAACTGGCGAGTCCAAAGATGATGATGTTGTGATTACCGGTGTGGGCCGCTCTGAACCCGGAAATCCTAACACCCTTACCAAGCATACCATCAAGGAGGATTTTTCCGCTTTGAACAAAGGAAAATGGGATGTTGAACTAGAGACATATGCCGCTCTGAGTGCCCAAGATCTTTACTCCGGTTATTTAAACCGGCTTTACACTAGCCGTGACTGCGACGCTGGCCTGGTCAAAATGATGAAGGATAAATTTGAGGTAACTTACTTCTTCCCTGCTGTCGTTACCTTCATCCTTCTAGCCCCCAAGGGCCGGTTTGTAACGTTGGCCAAACCGGGACTTGATCCGGAACATTCTTGAAAACCGATCGGTATAGCCCGCAAGAACCGGTCTAACTTAGTATAAGTAAACCGGGGCTCCAATAGAGAACTGTCCTTAGAACATAATTTGATCAAATAGCCATTAGCCCCCAAGTGCCAAGTTGAATACTTGTATTAAGCTTGGGACTTTGTGATCGAATAATATATAAAAATTGAAGGTGCATTAGCCCCCAAGTGTCAGGCATATAACTTTGTTATGTGGTTGAAACTTCAACTCCTTGGATCGCCTGTGCAAAGCTTAAACGCTGTCTGTGTGCAGGCTGAGGTGAAAATCAAGGAGGACCGAGTTGCCGATTTACAGGAGGCCTTGAAAACCCAGCAGGCTGAAACAGATAAGGCAAAGCAAGAATTAACCAGCGCTTTGAGCACTGCTGAACGGCTGAAAGAAAGCTTCAAGAAAGAGCGGGCTGACTGGGCCACTGAGAAGGCCAGTTTAACCAAAAGAGCGGAAAATGGTGAAGCGGCCCTTAAACCGGTGGTGGATGAACTGACGGCCGTACAGCGGCAAATACACTCCATGACTGCTGCAATCTTTGGTAAGCTCCTTGTAACTTCTGTGATAAATTTGAATCTGCTGTATCATAAATCCGATTTGAGACCATTCCAATCTTGTTGTAGGCACACGTATTGGGCACTTAGGAAATGATGTGCGGAAGAAATTGAAAGCTGACTACACCTTGGTGGAACAAATGTATACCGGAGCCCAACGGATCATCACCTCAGCTTCTCACAACAACCCGGTGCCCTCTTTAATCCAGGACACTCTTAGCAGGTTGTCAATGCTTCCAGCCCGGATTGAGGAGCTGAAAAAATCCGCTGCCCGAACCGGAGCCATCAATGCCTTAATCCGGGCAAAGGCATGGGTGCCCGACTTTGATCCTGTAGAAGCAGCTCAAGGCTATCCCAGTCTAAAAGAAGATGGCTCTAAATTCAACGAAGAAGATTTAAGGGCCATAAACCGTGCAGTGCGCCCGCTGGCTTGCCAGCTAGCTGAAGAGGCAGATTTGACGCATTATCAAGCGCAATATAATAATCAAAATAAGCGAGTGCCTGCCCCAACTGTTGAAGCGGAGAATCTGATTCCTCCAATCCGTAAGCACACTTACGCCCCTGATATTGAACCGTCTTCCCTGATCCATGAAGAGGCTGTTTTCCAAGCTTTAATGGGAATCGACTGGACCACTGTTGATTTCCAGCCAATGGGTAGAGACGAGGAAGCTGAAGCGGCGGAGGATGAGGAGCAGGCTTGAACCGGAAGCCGGTTTGAAGAGCTATTTGCAACATCCTTCCAAAAAAACAATGATTTTGTTTGAGCACCATGCTGCCTTGTAATAGGATAGTTAAAACTTCTGCCTGGAATATGCCTTCGTGCATAAGTACTGAAGCTTTTGCTTGGAAAACTTTAATTTATATTTCCTGCAATCAGAAAAATTTGAGCTTTGGTGGCGGTTATACCGTCAGCCGGATTATGATCTTGATATGTGTATCAGTAATATAACAAATAGATGATACATAAATACCTGCCATGTTTGAGCATAAAGCTGGCTTTAGCCAAGCCTGAAGCGGTGGTTTTATAAACCATTACCGTCAAAAAGGGAGAAAATAGCTCCCATACAAACCGTACTGACTTAACACGAGCCCCTTGGTTACTCCATGATGTTAACAGGGAAAAGGTAAACCAGGCAGACTCCTCCGGTTTTAAAGGGGAATCAAAAATCATTGGCTGAACCGGAAAAAATATGCTTGTTGATATAAAAGAAATCCAACAAAGAACGAACAAACCATGAAAACAACATGGAAGCAAAGGCAATGATAAAAACCATTTGCAAAAATATGCTATACTGAGCTGTTCAGATGGTATTACCATGGTCGGACAGGATCAAGGCCCCCAATAGGAGTGACAATGATTCAAGTCAGCCAGGTCCCCAAATGACTCGTGGCATATATGCCAGATCAAGAGGCGTGACAATGGTTTGGGTTCGACCATGCCCCCAAGTGATTTTGTGGCCTTAGGCCGACCAAGAGGCGTGACTGGTTCAGACTTGACCATGTCCCCAAATGATCTGGTGGCTGTCGCCTATCAAAGGGTGTTCGTTGGTTCGGACACGACCAAGGCCCCCAGTGATATATAAAAAACAAATGTCAAGGGGTAAACCGGAGGCTGCTTTAAACAGAACCACTCCGTGTAACCTCGCATGATGAGAAAGACAGAGACCCCGCTTTAGCTGAGGCTCCGGTTTGATATATCAAAGATAATATATACATTGTCATGATATGTACATAGATAGAGCCGATTGCTCAAGTATAGTAAGGCCGAAGATGAGCTATATTCCACGGCCTGTTGGTCTCCTCCTCTGATGTACGTGAGTCTTGATGCCCTCGAATATCAATCAGATAGTACGACCCGTTGTGCAAATTTTTGCTGACCACGAAAGGTCCCTCCCAAGGTGGGGATAACTTGTGCATATCCGTTTGATCTTGGATGAGTCGAAGCACCAAATCTCCTTCTTGAAAAGTTCTGGTTCTAACCCGGCGACTGTGATAGCGACGAAGATCTTGTTGGTAAATCGCCGAACGGGCAGCCGCTATATCACGCTCCTCGTCCAATAGGTCCAAAGCGTCTTGCCGTGCTGTCTCATTGTCTGCTTCAACATAGGCTGCCACACGAGGCGAATCATGCCGGATGTCACTAGGGAGAACTGCCTCTGCTCCATAGACCATGAAAAATAGCGTGTATCCTGTGGACCGGTTTGGCGTAGTATTGATACTCCATAACACAGATGGTAGCTCTTCAACCCAACATCCTGGTGTTCTTTGCAACGGGACCAAAAGCTGGGGTTTGATGCCTCGCAAGATTTCCTGATTAGCTCGTTCTGCCTGTCCGTTGGACTGGGGGTGCGCCACTGACGACACGTCAAGTCGGATGTGCTCACGTTCACAGAACTCCTTCATAGCACCCTTGGATAAATTGGTACCATTGTCAGTAATGATACTGTGTGGAAAACCAAACCGGAAAATCACCTTCTTGATGAACTGCACCGCTGTTGCTGCATCACACTTGCTGACAGGCTCCGCTTCAACCCACTTGGTAAATTTGTCAACTGCCACCAAAAGGTGGGTTTTCTTATCCTTGGATCTTTTAAAAGGCCCAACCATATCCAGCCCCCAAGTTGCAAACGGCCATGTTATTGGGATCATCCTCAATTCTTGAGCCGGCACATGAGCACGCCTTGAAAATTTCTGACATCCATCACACCGTTTAACCAAGTCCTCTGCATCAGCATGCGCTGTCAACCAGTAGAACCCGTGACGAAACGCCTTTGCCACCAGAGACTTTGAACCGGCATGGTGCCCACAATCCCCTTCATGGATTTCTTTTAAGATTTCACAGCCTTCCTCAGGAGAAACACAACGTTGAAACGCCCCTGATACACTGCAATGATGTAATTCACCATTGACAATCGTCATAGATTTGGATCGCCGGACTATCTGCCTGGCCAGAATCTCATCCTCTGGTAACTCCCCCCAGTTCATGTACGCAAGATAAGGAACTGTCCAATCCGGAATAACATGCAGGGCTGCCACCAACTGAGCCTCCGGATCAGGGATAGCCAAATCCACCTCACCTGGGAGCTTGACCGACGGGTTGTGCAACACGTCCAAAAAGACGTTAGGCGGGACCAGTTTACGCTGAGAACCCAACTGGCTTAAAGCATCCGCCGCTTCATTCTTCCAACGGTCCACATGATCCACTTGATAACCCTTGAAATAACCTGCAATATTATCCACTTCCCGGCGATATGCAGCCATGAGCGGGTCTTTAGAATCCCAAGTGCCAGACACCTGTTGAGCCACTAGGTCCGAGTCACCAAAGCACTTAACCCGGCTTAAATTCATCTCTTTAGCCATCCGGAGACCATGGAGCAAGGCTTCGTACTCAGCTGCATTATTAGTACAAGGGAACATTAAGCGGAGAACATAGCAAAACTTATCACCTCGTGGGGAAGTTAATACGACCCCAGCCCCCGAGCCTTCCAATTGCCTGGATCCGTCAAAATGAATAGTCCAATATGTGTGATCCGGCTTCTCCTCTGGTGCTTGTAACTCCGTCCAATCATTGATGAAATCAACAAGTGCTTGAGACTTCACTGCCGTCCGAGGCATGTACTTCAGTCCGTGTGGCCCAAGCTCTATAGCCCACTTGGCAATCCGGCCAGTCGCCTCCCGATTCTGTATAATATCACCCAAGGGAGCTGAACTGACCACTGTGATGGGGTGCCCTTGAAAATACTGCTTCAACTTCCGACTGGCCATAAAAACACCATAGACCAGCTTCTGCCAATGCGGATACCTTTGCTTGGATTCAATAAGCACCTCGCTGATATAATAAACCGGCCGCTGAACCGGATAGTCCTTGCCTGCCTCTTTGCGCTCCACCACAATGGCCACGCTAACTGCCCGAGCATTGGCTGCTACGTATAATAATAGTGGCTCCTTGTTGACCGGAGCTGCAAGAACAGGCGGATTGGCTAACTGCCGCTTCAGGTCCTCAAATGCCTCATCAGCAGCTGGACTCTAGACGAAATTGTCTGTCTTCCTCAGCATTTGGTACAAAGGGATAGCCTTCTCCCCAAGGCGGCTGATAAACCGGCTCAGCGCAGCGATTCGGCCCGCCAAACGCTGAACATCGTTGATACACTTCGGTTTAGCTAGGGATGTAATAGCCGTAATCTTCTCCGGATTAGCCTCAATTCCTCTGTTAGACACTAGGAAACCCAGTAAGTTGCCTGCCGGAACACCAAAAACACACTTGGCCGGATTAAGCATCATCCTGTAAGCTCGCAAGTTGTCAAAGGTCTCCTTCAAATCATCCACTAGCGTCTCCTTCTGTCTTGATTTTACTACAATATCATCCACATAGGCGTGCACATTGCGGCCGATCTGCTCATGCAGGCAATTCTGTACACACCGTTGATAGGTGGCTTGGGCACTCTTGAGCCCGAAGGGCATAGATACATAGCAGAAGGCTCCAAAGGGAGTAATAAATGCCATTTTTTCCTGGTCCTTAACCGCCATCTTAATCTGATGATATCCAGAGTATGCATCCAAAAAACTCAAACGCTCACAACCCGCCGTGGCATCAATGATCTGGTCAATACGGGGGAGGGCAAAAGGATCTGTCGGACAGGCTTTGTTAAGATTTGTGTAATCCACACACATACGCCAAGTGTCGTTTTTCTTAAGAACCAGCACCGGATTGGCAAGCCACTCTGGATGGAACACCTCAATAATAAAACCAGCTGCTAAAAGCCTGGCCACTTCCTCTCCAATGGCTTTGCGTCTTTCTTCGTTAAACCGGCGGAGGAACTGTTTCACCGGTTTATACTTAGGATCCACATTAAGAGTGTGCTCAGCGAGTTCCCTCGGTACACCTGGCATGTCAGACGGCTTCCATGCAAAAATGTCCCGATTCTCACGGATGAACTCGATGAGCGCGCTTTCCTATTTGGGATCCAGGTTGGCACTGATAGTGAACTGCTTGGACGAATCGCCGGGCACGAACTCAACAAGCTTGGTCTCAGCTGCCGATTTGAACTTCAGATCTGAATCATGCTCTGTAGTTGGCTTCTTTAAAGGGGTCATATCCGCCGGATCAACATTGTCCTTATAATACTTCAACTCCTCCGTGGCACAGACTGACTCTGCATAAGCTGCATCACCCTCTTCACATTCCAAAGCGATCCTACGGTTCCCGTGAACCGTTATCGTCCCCTTGTAACCCGGCATCTTGAGCTGTAAGTAGATATAACAAGGCCGCGCCATGAACTTGGCATAAGCCGGCCGCCCAAACAAGGCGTGATACGGGCTCCGGATCTTCACCACTTCGAAGTTTAATTTTTCCGACCGAGAATCGTGCTCGTCCCCAAAAGCCACATCTAGGGCTATCTTACCAACAGGATATGCAAATTTGCCTGGCACAACACCATGGAATACCGTATTCGACGGCCTGAGATCCTTGTCTGTCAGTCCCATGCGCCGGAATGTCTCATAGTATAGTATGTTAATACTGCTTCCTCCATCCATGAGTACCTTGGTGAATTTATAACCCCCCACCTGAGGGTCTACCACTAATGCTAGCTGGCCCGGATTATCAACCCGGGGCGGGTGAGCCTCTCTGCTCCACACGATAGGTTGCTCTGACCAGCGCAAGTAACGTGGTAAGGCCGGTTCAACAGAATTCACCGCTCGCCTGTGGAGTTTTCGGTCGCGCTTATCCAAGCCAGTTGTGAAGACATGGTATTGCCCATTGCTCAACTGCTTTGGCTGGCTCTGATAACCTGACTGCTGCTGCTGCTGGCTGTTCTGATTATTCTGGCTATTGTGACCGCCCTGATTGAAACCTGAACCAGAAGCTCCATTGTGACCCGGACCGTGTAAACCGGATCCTGAACCGCCACCTGACCCATGGTCATACCGGAAGGCATTAGAATTTTTAAACTCCCGCATAATATAACAATCCTTCCAAAGGTGGTTAGCCGGTGTCTCCTTCGTCCCGTGCTTTGGGAAAGGCTGATTCAACAAATGATTCAAACGGCTTGCGTTAGGATTGGGGGCCCCATTACGATCTGACGCCTTACCTCTGCGCCGCTGCCCCCTGTCCTGTGCATTAGCGTTGGCCACAAAATCCATGCTACCCTCCGCCTTGTGTTTGCCTCCGTTTCCATGACCTGCCGGTTTGTACTGCTGCTGTTTAGAGTTGCTATTCTTCCTTCCCTTCCCTGTTTCATCATCATCAGGTTCGAGATCCTTGGTACTGTCCGAATCGGCATACTTTACTAAAGCAGCCATGAGGGTTCCCATGTCATTACAGAACCACTTCATGCGTCCCAATTTCAATTTTATAGGCTCAAACCGGCAGTTGCCTTCCAGAGTTAAGATCGCAGAGTCAGCATTAATCTTGTCCGATGAGTGCAAAATTTCCGAAACGCGGCGCACCCAACGGGACGTTGATTCTCCTTCCTCCTGGACACAAGCCGCCAGGTCTACTATGGACTTGGGCTGCTTACATGTATCCTTAAAATTCTGTATAAACCGGGCCCGCAACTGGGCCCATGAGCTGATAGAATTGGGTGGCAGGCTCTTTAACCAAGTACGAGCCATGCCCTCAAGCATCATGGTGAAGTATTTTGCACATGCAGCCTCATCCACGTCCAGCATCTCCATGGCCATCTCATAACTCTCTACCCATGCTTCAGGGGGTAAATCAGCGGTGTAATTCGGCACCTTGCGTGGACCCTTGAAATCTTTGGGCAGGCGCACATTACGTAAAGCTGGGATTAAGCAAGGCACTCCCAAAGCGGATGTGATCCCTGGTCCGGCAAAGGTTGTAGAACGAACCGGTGTAAGTTGGCCCGCATTATCCTGTGCTGCTAAATCGGCCTCCCTTTGTGCCCGGGCCCGGTCCACCACATCCTGAGCATCTCCAACACCACCTGCCGGGTCATTACCACGGGCCGCTTCACGGCCTCGCGCATTGCTTGATATGGCCGGTTCCTCCATGCGCCTGCTATAGCTCCGGCTTGAACGGGGTGTAGAATGAATCCGATCACGGCTGTATGAGTAGGCCTCCTGCTGAATCAGTGCAGTCCGGAGAAGCTCCTTAACCCGGCGCGTCTCTATCGCTTGCGGAGAATCCCCTTCGACTGGGATGGACTCTAACCGTGCAGCGGCCGCAACAAGGTTGTCCATAGGATTCGAATAATGACCCGGGGGTGTCTGGACCGGCGGAGGAACCACAATGTTTTGGTGAGGAGGTTCCATCAGGCGAGGTTGGACCGTCGCCCCTGGCCCTAGTGCCTCAATCCGGTTTGTCTCCGGGTACTGCGGCGGATTACTGGGTCCAGCTCCTAGAGTGTGAAAGAGATTTCGGGGGTCAAACCCTAACGGCAGGCGTGATCTGTGCTTCCGCTTCAAAACCTCCTGTGATGCATTCTGGTCAAGCATGAGCTTATAGGCCTGGGCGTCCAAAGCGGCCCGCTCCGCCGCCATCCTGTCCTTCTCTGCCGCCAGATCCGCTTTGGCTCGCGCGATCTGTTCTTTCACCTTTGCAATTTCTGCATCATGAGCCTCCTGATCCGCCGGATTGGCTTCCACCATAAGCACGGCCAGTGCGTCAAACAGGTCGGATAGAACTTGAACCGGCGGGCGCATAAGGCCTCCTGCCCTTGCTGCCGCTGCCGCTGCTGATTCGGAGAGCACTGCTGCGGCGGTCGAAGAGTGGTTCGCCGCCTGGGTGCCGGCCATGAATATTCCAACCGGTTGACCGGGCCTGGGGGGTCCGGAATACTGTCGCCATCGGAACATCCCCTAATCTGGTCGTCTTGCAACTGGTATAGCGATTCGGTCTCTCTGGCTGAGGACTCGTCGCCGGAATAGACGACGGTCTCGCTACCGTGTTCTGACTCGTCCTCACGCTCACCTTCGTGGACGACTCCAACGAAGACACACTTCACGACCGGTTTAACCCGGGTAGATCTCGCACGCTGAGCCGTCTCGATGAGGTTGGTGCAGATGTGCGGCTCAGGCCCAGGCTCACCGATTTTGCCAATGAAAACGTGTATGCCACCAAAGGGGACCCGGTACCCGTACTCGATTGAATCGGCCTCGGGACCCCATCCTGCGTCGTCGATGTAGATCCTACCCCGACGACTCTTGGTCATCTGGCCCACAACATAGCCTTCGAGTCCCTTGAGCTTGCCCTCCAAGATCGTCAAACCATCGTGCGATAGCCCCACGGTGGGCGCCAACTGTCATGGATTTGTCACGGCAGATGTCCTAGCGAAAGGACTTAGTCGTGGAGCCATAGCTACAAGTTTACTTGAAGGGGTTAAAGCGGACACAAAGACACGAGGATTTTATACTAGTTCGGCCCCTTCGATGAAGGTAAAAGCCTACGTCTAGTTGTGATGGAATTGATATGATCTCGATGGCTAGGGAGCAAACAAGCTTCACCTAGGCTCGAGTTGTGGTTGTCTGTCCTGAACCGCCACCGGGTCGTCCCCTTATATACACGGGGACGCCCGTCGGTCCATAGAGTCCTAACCGGTTCATATTCGTATTCCGGTTGGTATCTCTCTATTCCTTACTTACAATACAAATCATACATCAGGCCGGTTTACGGCTACATGTTCTAACCGACTACAGGCCTTGGGCCTTCATCTGTTTACGCCACTAATGAAGTTAACCCGGCCCAAGTAGGCCGGTTGACGCCTAGTGGTAATATCCCCAACAGTATGGCTCCCTCATTTCAAACCAAGCTGTAGACCAAGTAGGAAACAGCTAAAGGTTCCGGTCCAAAGGTAAGAAGATCTGTTGGATGGAAATCCGTATCAATTGTTACTGGTTCTCCCGTTCTTGGTACTGTGTCATGTGACTCTAAAGCCCCAACTAGGCTAGATCGAGATCTTGGTCCTTGCTAGTCTTACTCGCGTAAATAACCCCCATGTCTTAGGTGTTCTTGGGGGTAAGCGAGTCAGTACAATCGGTTGCACAACCGTCCAGTCCATATCATAATTGTCATAATCATTCATATCAGTAGGTGGCATACTTGCCTGCTCAAGTCCATCTACTATGGATGTGGGCTTGGACCAAGCCATCCCCAAACACTGAACCGGATCTTGAAAATGGGACTGAACTGAATCAGACTTCTTGGTAGCCCAGTGGCTTTTGGTCCCCATCGGAAAGTGCTGAATGGATTGCTCCTTGCCCAACGACAAAAAGAAAGAAATTTAGGAGAGGATTGATAGGTTTAAGCATCCAGGGCTGGTCGCTCTTATGGATACCTGTGAGCTAGAGTCGGGAATCGAAAAGGAGACAATGGAAGCCGTACAGATCTAGTTGGGAATGCTGTTCATGCAGTGGAGAGCGTAAATGACCGGCCCTTGAGGCGCGAGTAGACTTATCATATAGAAAGGGAAGACATAAGCGGAGGGAGGATGGTTTTATAATAGCCAAGATCTCCATCTCATTTGTCACTCTCGTATTCTTAATAGGAATCGGGAAGCAGATACAACCACTAGGCCATAGCCATTCGACTAGTCTATCAGAGTATCCTACGAAGTCAGGTCCAGTAGGCGCAGGATGCGCTAAGCCATTCGATCTTCCTGCTGGTGGTCCACCATAGAGCTCCTATGTAGCCGTTTGTTTTCTCGCTTAACTAATTTGTATGAGGCGATACAGCTGAGATCAGCCAACGGTTCGAGCACTTAGCACAATGTGCCACTTAACCGGACGAGCGCAAGACCGGGTCTACCTACCTTATGACATTTATGAAAAACAAACGTTGTATTAAGGGGTTTCTATCAGTTTTTCAAAGCCGACAGTATCCTTGAATTCAGGGGTCAGCTACGGGAGGTATGTCTCCATGTGTGCCGAAGAAGCGTCTATCATTATACGCTGTTTATCCAATCCAAAACTGATTCGTTTAGTTGGTAGAACCCACGCCAATATCATATTGACTCTCTCTCATCCAATAAGAGTTTACGAGAGTTACTTTATTCAAATTCTCTCCTTTCCAAAGCTCCACAAGGGGGTAAATAAGGGGGAAGAGGAGTTCATAGAGAAAAAACAAATGCAAAATAAGGATTTCCTTACTGTGTTTTGTAATCTTCCTATTTTAGAGAAAGGTATTCTCCTTTTTTTTGATGTTTTAGTTCTGTTAGCTTGCATTTGGCAAGTAAAAAGCTATTTGAAGAAGATTGATGCCGCGTACGTTTCGGCGCTCTCTGATTTCGCGGAGCGAAATCGAATTCAAGCTCAAAAAGCGGGCTATGTGGCTCTGCATGATTTGTCATTCTCGTGGTTGAGGGGGGTCAGAATGACCGTAATCACTGTACGTAAAAGACGTACAGGTAAAAGGGGGGGTCTGATTTTCAGACACCGAGCGTGCGGGATATCGCTTTCAAAAAAACCTGTCGCGTCCACCATGGGCGCGAAAAGCAATTACGCAGATTAAGGAGGCACTAAACTGCGAAAACAAAAGCGACTCCTTATTGGTAGAGGATAGGTGGGTCCTTGTCCAACCTAAGTCAGTTCGAACCTGACGAGTCGTAATCATCTGTAGCAAACACTACTGACCACTAAATTGATCTCCGATTAGTGGTGAAGGTTGTGAGTGAAACGAGTGGTTTATATACAGCATGGTAAAGATCAGCGTAGGGCTATACCTGGCAATTCAGCTTTCAAAGAAATGGAGTACTAACATGTCGACTCAAAGCATCAGCTACTTGATTTGTGGCTCCTGATTTGTAGACAATGAGATAGTTGAATCTCTCCAAATAAGCTTCCCATCTTGCCAGATTGACATGTTGATGATCTTTGAAATGCTTCAAGGCTTGATGGTCAGTATAGACAAGAAACTCCTTAGGCGGCAAATAAACCTCCCATGTTTTCAAAGCTCTGAATACAACATACAACTCTTGCTGATATGTACTCCATTTCTTCCTTGCATCACTTAGCTTCTCACTTCTGAAATGGTCTTCGGTGTTGGCCATTCTCTGATAGCAGCAACTTTGGATTCATTCAATAGTGAGGCAAATTAGGAAGACTAGCACCAGGAATTAGATCAATTCGGTGCTGAATATCCCTCATGGGTGGCAATTGTTGAGGCTCTCGGGTAGCCTAATTCTCCATTCGAACTACGGAATTCGGGTTGGATATGGTGATAAGCCAAGCCTAAAACTACCATCACTTAACCCGGTGAAGAAGAGCTTCCAATCGAATATGCTTAACAAATCCAGCCGTCGGGCTACGAGTGGGGATTTCTAGGGAGATTCAAGCTGTGTCTCCGCTAGCTTTAGTCGGCATAAGAACAAAGAACTAAATGGGTCTCCTTAGCCTTTTGTTAGCTTCGGTGGCCTGGAGTCTTCTTCTTTATAGATGAGAAGTCGATTCAGAACACACAATAAAAGGGTTGATGGAACCATGCAAAGAGTGCTCATTCACTCACTAGCATCCAATAAAATCATTCCAAAGTACTTCTCCATTTCGGAACAAGCTCTTGGTGAAAAAGACTGGCGTGTAGTCCGAAAAGTGCCTATGGAAGATCTACTATTTTCCTTCGCACCAAGTCAATCTCCATGCATATATTCTGCCAGTTCTCATTCAATCTCTTTTCATCCGGGAAGCTTCCTTGCAACTCCAACTACCGGAAACATTAGCTCGAACATTCGAGTTAGAGATGAAAACGACCGCCCTTCAGCTAGAACCCTCCCTTAAAGAAATGAAATTGAGTCAGTGACCCTATGAGAGAGGAAGAGTTCCGTTGTGTCCAATCATCGTCTATTCAACTCAAAGAACTTCTAGTTTGATTAGCATAAAGAAAGTGCCAGCTAGGCCAGCCATTAGTACCATAGCTTTCCCAAGAAGGATAGGAGATGGATCAGACTCTTCAGCGGGAAAGAATGCGATCAAAGGAACCTATGAATACTACTAGCCGTAGCTGTGGTTGTGGCCAAGAAGCAGGCAGGGAAGGAGATGTCCTTCTTTAAAGGAATTTCGTCAGGGATCTATTCCTTGAATCAATAAAGCAAAAGAAAAGTTTGGCAGTGCGAGAGGCCAATATGACTATCTATATCAGTTCTTCGCCTTGGTCTACTCCATCATGTAGTGAGTCGAGGTCTGTCCCTAAGGAGAAAGACGAAGCAAAACCCCAACGATTAGATTATAGGGTTGGACCCTATTTTTTCAAGAAGGAGCATGAAGGTTCCAAAAATAGGGCTTTTATCACGTTTGAGAGTTGTTCCTTCTTAGGGCTGAAAGTGGAAAGTCTTCGAGTATCGTCGTGCTTCTATTGATAGATTCAGGATTCGGATAGATTCAGAGAAGGCCACCTTATCTCGATCTGGTCATTTACCCGATATGGGAATACCTTTTAGGAAGGCTATACTAGAAAAAAGTCCGATTGACCGAAGATGTGAAGAAATCGACTGCATTAGCCCTTCATAAGGGAATACCTGACTTAGTCAATTCTTTAGTTGACATCGAGACCAAGTCCCATTGACTCTCTTGGAGGAAGATCCGCCAAGGGGCGAAGCGGTCCAGTTCAATGTTTTACTGTTACGCTAAGTCACTCTCCAGTTAGGAAATCGATCTAGCTGCTTATCCTATAGATAGAGAGTGTCGGCAATCACCTCCGCTATTTCAGCTGTTGTCGGCATAACAGCTTCGGTAGTATACCTACCTAAATAGATAATCCGTACCATGATTAGCAGACCCTTCTCAACTATAGTGATTTCAAGCAGACCACTCTCCAATTACCTTGCAAAGCGTTAGCGCTAGCCAGGTCAATAGTTCAAGTATCAATGAAAGTCTCTATTTCAGTAAAGTAGAAATGACAGTTGTTTAGGTATCAGAAGACAATGCCTGCTAGAGGTATGATTCGGATCTTTGCGCAAGCAATAATATATGCTATGGCACTTTTTTTTTGCACAGCTCCTCTTTAATGCTAGTTGGTGTGAGGGAGTTCGCTGGGGATGTGAACTGTTGAATCACGAGTAAAGATATCCATGCACAGTAAAGATCAGTAGGTTGAAATCAGATAAAGGCAAATATGGCTTTGAGGAAGAATACGAACGGGATTCCACATTCATAGGCTATTAGGCAGGTTTGGATTCTCCTGGCAAAGGCAGATATTTCTATGCATTCCTCTGCCAAGTCCAGTTCCTCTCAGTCTCTTGATTGCATCGGCCAGGTCCTTCCGATAAAAGCTCATCCCTTCCTCCAAGAGCTATCCGTCTATTCGAAGGAATGAAAGCTCAACCAGAACAAATGCTAGATTCTGGTCCTTTGGTTGCCACCCACCACCAGTGGGAGAGGCAGAACAATGAATCAATTTCCTAGATCCAATGGTTTCTCGGGCGATCCCATTCCCATTTCCACTTATCGAAGCCCAACCAAGTGAGGCACTTCCACCGGATTCATTCAAAGCTTTCCATCGGTCAAACAAGCGACTCTCGTCCCTTTAATTCACCCGGTACTCTCCACCTGTTGTGGATCCGAAGCTAGCCCACCTCATGTTCCCATCCATGGATCCAAGCTTTAAACTACTCATTCATCTTAGGCAAAGCACTAGTTGGAAGTGAAGAGGGACTATTAGCTATCTTCTCTTGTTTCTTTACTTGTGGAATTCATCAGATGTAGCAGGAAATAATTACCAAGTGTGTACGCTCAATCCGTAGCTAGTTTTGGTTAGCTTTATCCTTGAAAGAATAAGCAGCTTCTTGTTTACGGCGGGCTATCTTGACTCTTGAGCCTGAGAGGGAGAAGGCTTCCCGCGTGGACGGATTAGAAATCCCTAGTCTTCCATAACACGTATTGGACTTATGTTTCCTCCTCCTCGAAGATGATGGATCTATGTTTACGACCATTCTTTATGGCTCTGTACCAATAGTACATATTCGATTTAGGCTCTTTAAAGAATCACCCAACTGGTTTGATTTCTTTTTTGCAGTAATCAGAAAGTTCGCTCTTTTTCCTGACCTGTGGCCTTGGAGTTCATCCCCGTCCTCTGCCAGGTGAGAAGGAAGATGAGAGATACGTTCCTCGTCTTCCACTTTCTTCCAGGAAAGCCTTTCCCGAGCGAGCAGCTAAGCGAGTTCATCCGCATCTGTTGTCGTTCAAGTAGGTCTTTGGTTGTAGTAGTGTAGGCATAGGAGAAGACTGATTTCTAGCCTTTCTATTTACTAAGGTCAGGAAGGGGGTAAAGGGGGATCGGGGGAAGGTGAAAAGTTGAAGTTCATTCCTCCCTCTAATTCCATCTCAGCCTATCCGCCATGGAACAGGGGCGGGCTCTTTCTTCTTGTTCTTGCGTGACATCTTGGTAAGGCTTTAGATATATAGGAACTAGGGAAAAGAACCTCTTGTCGTCCTTGTCGATCGAAAAAAGTAGTAAAATAGAAAAAAAGGATTCAAATCTGCGTACTACTCCCTAGCTTCTTGAAACCACCAATCCATTACGATGCCAGCAAAGAAAACCAACGCTTAAGACGCTATTGGAGACTCACGTAGCTATTATTCGAAGCTTATTAATTTATTTACTGCATTCAAGGCATGACCATGTGATAGGTGTCCTTTTCCCCCTACTCAAGAAGAAGAGTTACATGTGAGTTCCGATCGTGATATGACAAACAAATCTTACTTTTTCTTTCCCAAGCTGGCGCATAACCTCTGGACCGATAGGAAGATCGATGACCCGCATCCTACAACTTCAAAGAAGTATTTGTATCACACTCGAGCAATGGATCGGGGAAGGAGTTTCATTCATTTACGGAGTTTGGAAGCGAGGACGATCTAGGATTGACTGCTATCTGAAGAAGTGGAGTGGAATGGATCTGATTACCCATTGGCGTCTGCATTGATGCTTCTGACTAGCCCTACTCTGTGTCTTTTGCGTTTCCTTATTCATGTACTCATGTCTATTTCTATTTGTATGATACTTATATTGCAATCGATCTATCCCTTGGTCCTGCCAATCGAATTGTTAAGTATGTTTTTCCCTTTTGAGAAATGGTGATAGTACCAAATGCCGAATTAGCGGCTGTACCGGGTCAGGACCATAAACACCACGAGCCGGTTAAGCAACAGAAGTTGTGGGTGAAAGCACACTCGTCATTCTCAGACCTGCGGTCGAGGTACGTGCGAACAAGTTCCCATTCTCTATGTTTCATGGCCTATCAATGAAAGTCGGTATCAGGCTGGCTCGCTTGGCGGGTCATCTCCTTATATACCTAAATCCTCGTTTCACTCATCTGTAAAGGTCTACCCTTCAAAAGGTAGGTTGAGTTCCCCCGTATGTAGCCAGCCACACTCTACTCGCAGGTCAAATATTGGCGTAGACAACAGAGAATGTGCTAGGTAGGAAACCGAAGGAACTCTTACTATACGAGAATTTGCAATTCAATATGACAACCGATCAGAAGGGATTGGACGATCCCAATGCGTTGCCCTCCTTCGCAATATCGGAACTATCTAACCGAGCTCCATCAACACAGAAAGCGGAAGGGACAGCGGATACGGATAGACTGGATCCGGAAAGGGATTTCAGCCAGTCCTTGCCTATTGCTGGGCTGGTTGTTTTGTCACGGTCCGATTAGTAGAAGGTGAGTGAGTAAGACGAGGCCCCCGAAGCGTAATGTAGAGCTATGCTGCTCTTGTTTTTCCTTCCGCCCTGCTTAGGAGAACTTTGTCTAGAACCCACTTTAGCTAGCTTTCAAGGATACCATTATAGATGAGTGAAGCGAGTATACCGTTTCCGAAGCTCCCGAGGTAGCGCGGTAGCGGAAGCCCTTTCTAGTTCAAGAAGTTCCAATTCCTATTCTGCTTCACCGCTTACACCACACTCTATTGGTTCGCCTTGTGGTGCCTTTCGATCAAGGTCTACTTTGGTTGATCCACTTTCTTCTACAGCGCGTTATCCACATCGAAGTTAGCCAGGTTCCTATCGCTTCTTGGTATTATGGATTTTGCAATCCCTGAACGCCAGTGCTTCTACAACCAACGGATACTATTTCACATAAATAATAAGTAGAAATGGACAAACGAGTGTGGCTACACAGAGTGAGGAAAAAAACATGGTGGTACCAGCATTGCTTATCACTCACTATGCTTTATGTAATATGGCTTAAGCAATGATAAAATGGGAGTCCTGAGCAAAGCACATCTGATCAATATGAATGAAAGATACATCCGTCTTTTCTTCTCCTTGGAAGGTTAGGTATCTGCTCGTTAGTTCAGCGCCGCATAAATACTTACTTTAAAAGGGGTGACTCCCGCATGTGCTTAAGTTGTTTCAAGCTTGTAAAGACTCGTGATCGGAAGATTGACCTGGTTTTCTTTCAGCTGAAACTCTACCTAATGGTTCAGATTCCCTGGGTCCATGGGTCCATGGCCGCTTAGCTTAGACAGCCTTGTTAGAGACATGAATGCGGGGTGAGGTTTCCAATTGGTTTGTATTCACCGGGACCTCTCCTAACTATGAAGGAAGTTTCAATGAGATAGGTGTGGGGAAATAAGTTCTTCATTTGAAGAGTTAGTTGGCTAGCCTACCGGCCCGCAGATTAGGTTGGCTTTTATCGCCAACTGAACTGCGTAACCAAAGCGATTCCTTCTTGGTGGAGATAGGTGGGTCCTGGTCCAACCTAAGTCAGTTCGAACCTGACGGGTCGTTCGTTCGTGTGGAGAATCTCTCTCCTTACTCAGGATTTCTTTATCTTCGAGGCGAGGCATATTCATATGTCGAAGAAGGGGGAAGTGTCTCCATTTACGCTCATAGAACCCGGAAAAAAGAATATACCGTCGTTTAAGGACCAAGGATGCGATGTGAGAAGCGTAGGTCGGAGTAGCAGGAGTATGCGACAAGCAGTTGCATGTTTGATGTGGGTCTGTAACGAGATGAATTAGAACACTTGGAATCCTCGCGGATATAGCTGGCACGAGGGCTCTTTCCCACTTAATAGATTCATTCCTTCGTTACGGCGGTTGAGGGTACCTGCCATTCAGAGATGCTATCAGAGTAGGAAAGTTAGCCAAGTTATCCTGCCTAGTTTAGATAAAGCACCCCGATCATACCAGACGCAACCCGATCATTGTATACATAACATAGTGGAATTTGAGTAAATTCTCTCTGCCTTTCCCATTTCCAATTCAAAAACCACTAGGCATAGAAGGAAATCTTTCCCGGTAGAAGGTTCTCAGTAATCAGTAGTGGGAATAAGCCCTTCCAGTCTTTTTCGCCTAAGAAGGTTTTGGAGGAGGAACCTATGGCAACAGCAGTCCTGCATCAAGATTATTAGTTGCTTACCGCTGCACATTTTATCAAGATCAACCTGTGGGAATAGCCGTCCCTTCCTTACCAAAGAAAGAAAAAAGGAATGACGCGGTCTGGTTTACAAGTAAGAAAGAAATAGGATAAGGGTAAAGGTGATGTTTTAGCTCTTCGTTCTGCTCTTGGTTTACAGGCTTTGTTAACCGGACCGGAAAAGGGGGCATTTTCTGGGTAGGTTTCCCTATTAAGTCAGCACCGGATCAAGATTGGAGACCCACCACAAGCAGAGAACAAAAAGCCTAAGAGTGGTGACCAACCATCTGCAAAAGGAGTAACAGAGCAAAGCGGAGAAGAGAAGGAAGCTCTCAGGTTTAGTGATTCATACCTGTCCTGTCTTTTGTTTCCAGGGTTTTGATTTCCGGTCCAGAGCTAGTCTACTTATTTATTTTATACGGAAACGTAATTTGCATATTATACGGAATTTGTCATACCAGGTTTTCCTAGAGTTGAGGAACTCTATCCATTCCAGGAAAAGCACTGGTTTGAGAAACTACACTATAGGAAAGTACTAAGGAATAGGAAGCTGCTACTTATACTTATTATTCTTGTCCAAAGATGCCAGGCCGAGACAGAAACCCAACTAGTGAAATAGAACGGATCTCTCTAATAAACTGGGGTTCTTCTCTCCGGGTTGCTGGTATCCTTATATGGATCCGTCTTGTCTCCTCGGCTCGATAAGCTAGCAAAGTCAGTTCGTTGGATTGGTCTATCCGGTCTGTCAGTCAGGAAAGCACGTCAAGTCAGTTAATAGCTCTGGTCCGGTTTCTAACTCGGTGAATTGGTATGGTCTTGAGGCCCGGCAATAAGAATAGCAGACAAGTCAGTTTTTCAAGTCCGTCTGGTTGATAGGTCAGCTCGGTATAGAATCTTGTCTGGTTTCTGAAGTCGGTAAAGTCCAATCAGTAGAGTGTCAGTTAAGTTCCTCAAGTAAGGATCTTTGATTCCTCCAATTCGGTAGGTAATCATAATAGTCTCGGCTCAAAATGCGAAGATGCTGCTAATCTGTTAAAGGGATCTAGATTGCATTTATTTGATATGCGTCCCTTCTTCAACCCCGGATGTGTACCTGACGCCAGGGAATAACGTAGTTCTAAAGTAGTGACTCGTGTCTTGGAGGTCGTCCATCCAAATGTTCATCTTTGCCATTTCCCGCGTCTACTCCTACAACCGAATCGATGGCCTATAGCGCCATGCCATAATGAAATTCTTGATCATTTCTTTGTTCGTAACATGGCGTAGTGTATCACTGGGTGCCACAATCCCATTCAATTCTTGTCCATTCAATACCATGAATATATTGATTTCTATTTTCAGAAAGCTCCTATTTCGATTGATATCTCTAGCAAATATATGCATAGCGTATGTCAAGATAAAGTTAATCAATCCGTATGACGGCAGGGAGCAGAGGCAGCTTCAAATCAAGTGAGGAGCAAGCTTACCTCGGGCGGGTAGATTGATCGGCTCCTTCATATCTCGGGATTTCGCTTAGGCCACCCAGGCCATACCATAGAAAAAAGATCTGGTTTCCTTTCCCTCATCAACCTGCCGCTGCCGTTCTTTTATTTCACGAAAGTATCTTTCCGTCCGTATTGAGCAACTCAAATTCCTAGAAGGCCATTGGTGCACCCACCCAGTGAGTAACTACTAATGCAGTGAGTAACTACTAATGTTACGAACAAAGAAACTTTCAAAAAGTGGACCCAACAAGCAAAGCAACGGATTGGGCCGCACTGCCTTTCGGTGTTTTAGTTAGGCGCATCCTCTTGCAGGATGAAAATCTGCCATAGCACGGTCCGCACCTTTGAAGGAACATTTGCTCGATGATGGTCCTACCCTACGCGGGCTTACTAACGATGGCCAAGCACATAGTCATTCCTGTTCTATTTGATAGGGGAAGCAAGCTAGTCAAACAAGAAGGAAGCATGGGTATAGGTAAGTCTAGACATATTGACACGGGCGTATATTGAAATAGGCATAAGGCCGCTAACGCTAAGGAGAAAACACCGCTTCTTTGTTCATAACTAGGACATGTATTGATGCTAGAGGCAGACTCCTGGCACTTATCACTCCTTAGATGAAGCAAGACAAGAGTGAGTCCGCTAAGGGACAAGTATGACTCAAAAAATGATGGCAGATTTTTATGGAAATGATTATATTTTAGTATATTGTATCATTGGGTTTGTCATTGTCGATAGCTATTCTTGTCGCCATTAGGGCTGGCCGGATGATCCATCACATAAATGCTATTAACATTGAAACACAAGTAACTGATATATCCAAAGATGTTCTTAAAGAACAAATCATTTATCAATTGGAAATACTCTATAAAGTCTATAGAGATACTACTGAGGGTGTGCACTTACCGGCAGGAGTCAATCTCCAAGAAGTAAGCACACATCTATTTTTTGTAGACGAGAGAGTGAGCCTTCTAAACAGTATCTACTGTGATCTTATTGCAAAGGGAACTGGAAGTGAATACTTTGGCCAAGTTATACAATTTCTTCTGGGATAGCTTGTTGTGGGGCTTTCCGAAGGGTCGTTCTGAGAGTGGTCTCTTTTCTTTAAGGTTGCATATATTGTCGGAGAAGGGAGGGATCCAGGCCAGGTCTAAAAGTGCCGAGTTGGGTTTGGGACAAGATCAGGAAATAGTGCATCTTATATAGTGGGTGCCAACTTGATTGCTGATGGGATTGCTTGATAGGAAACTTTGGTTGATACGAGCAGATGTGAATGAATTGAAATAGTCAATAGTGGTGATATGATCCCGGTATCTACACTCGGATCTACTTCTGCTACCAAGACTGTTGCTACTGTAAAAGCATCAGGAGCGTGTCAATTCACTGAATAAAGTGCTCTTTCCATTGATTTATGGATGAAATCACGAAAAAGAGAAGGAACCACCGATTCTGCATCAAAAACAGGGGTTCTGGAGCCAGTTTCTCAAATCGTAAGTAGATCCAATCCAGGGCAGTTGATAAGTGAGGTTCTCCGGTCGAATGCAAATAAGCCAGAGCGTATCTCTTGTTTCGAGGAAGAAACAAACCTCCTGGTCTCAATAGATCTTGATTCTATGCATGCGTCAGACACATCATGAGCCGGAACAAATGAGTGCTTTCAACTCACGAGCCGGAACAAATGAGTACTTTCAACAATAAGCAATACTCGAGCTTCCTTCTACCAACCAGGATTTCGATACCAATTCCAATCTGGCACAGCACAAGGAAGTAGCGCACCAGAAGAACCAATACGAGAACCCTTCCTTCCAGCCAGAATCCGTCTTTCTTGTCCTTTGCATTCGAGGAATGGGATCTGCCTTGTGGAAACAAAAGCTATTTGTTCGAGTCAAGCAAGCGGACAGTCAGCTAAGAATACTGGAAGAGAACTCTCTAGCCTTGCACTTAAACTAGACTAGAAATCCAAAAAAACACTAGTTTTGGCCCATAGCAAAATAGAGTTTTTCTTCTCCGCGGACTCCCCATGCTTGGCGCCATAGGCTTTAGGACTTTTGGCACTAGGGAATCATACTTTGATCAGATCCGTGGACAGGCTCCCGAGGTCAAATCGGATTATGGACTTTTCTAGCTAAGTGAAAACACACTTCACTACTAGCAAAGAAGTCAGCTCAGGGCAGGGCCGATGTTAATCTCAGATAGGAACTTGCCGGGATCCTTCCATACCTGCCATCCACCACTACTACTGATCGTTTCCCAAAACGAGCCATACTTTTTCCCAAAATGAGAATACGGCTGAGGACGAATAGCGGCGCCTAGCTTTAGTTTCCACACGACACGATGGATCTATCACTCTCTTTAGTCAGGCCATTCTCTAGAGGAGAGTTCCGAGAATGAATTCCAATCTGGAACCAATCGTGGAAATCGTATTGTAGAGTTCTTCTCACGCCTAGCACAACTACAAGCATTCCTCGAATGCAGAGACAATACGGAGGATATCTGATCCCGCGGAACATCTGCTACCAACTACGGATTACCTTGTTTCCATGAAATCCATGTTTCTGGCACCTTGGCCCCCTCTACCTATGAAATTCTAATTCCTATTGCTTAAGAAAGTACAATAGAAATAAAGTCTTTGGGTAGATGAGGTCACTGATTAGCCCACTGAGCTGCTCTGTCCCCTCTACCGGGATGGGATGGTTTATTGGCTTGTCCCGATGAAGCTTAGGATCCGATAGAAACACGGGGTCAACTAAGGAAAAAAATGGGAACCTTTGCATGACGCGCCTTCCTCAGGATGTGTGCTCTCGACACAGCTTGGAGGTCTTTCGTCTACTTGTTCTGTCCAGGCCTGTTTAGCATTCTAAGCAGCTGCCTTCCTATACACATAAAGAGGAGTTATATTAGTACCTAACACCACAATATAAGTCAAGGCCTATGGTAATGACCTGAGTATGGTCCGAGGTGTTCTCGATTTAGAGTCAAGACCTATGGTAATGACCCGACCATGTTGTGGCTTAGTAGGGCTTAAGGGTTTCAAGGATTCTAGTGTGCGAGTGAACATTTTATTATCTTATCCTTAAGCACGGCTTCTGAGAGGCCAATAGTCTATCTAGTCCTTCCAACAAATAACCTTATACCATCGAAAGCATCATCTCATATAGGCCAAATCCAATCATCACTCATGATTTACCAAAGTCTCAGATAATTCCTCAGGGTCACTAATACAAACTCATGAAGTCATTTGTCCTCTATTCCTATATCCTCAAATTGGTCTTCCTTATGGCATCGTCAGTTCTTGTGCTATATTAGGGTGACAATGTGCTTGCTCACTACGTCCACTAGTTCCATAATGAGCCCAGTGATAAGCAAGGTTACGGAGGCTTAACAGGTTCTCTTGCAATTCTGTGGGTTCAGCACATGGTTAAGGACTCGAGCTGGGGTATCTTGTGAAGTCCCGAAGGGTCTAGGAATGGGTTTCTAGTCTGGAGGGTTAAATATAACTCTACGGGGTTTCACTTGGTCGAGGAGACGGTAGCAAAAGTCTTCATTGCCAGTTGGTTGCCGGGGTAGAATCCTTGGTGCATCTTGTCTTGCTGATCTTCAATTGAGGAAAGAGATGAGAGGGATAAGTAGCATAAAGGGGGGTGCCTAAAAAGGGGGGGGTTCTATAGTGCAGGTGCAAACAATGGGTGGCAAAAGGGCCAAACAAAAGAAACAAGGTAAGGAAGGTGATATAGTCGCATACTTGTTGCCTATGGCAAAAGTGCGACCTATATCAAAAGACAACAAATAAAACAAGCAACACACAATCAGGGTTCTATTCGAACCATCATACGGACTCGACTGCGCATAGGGGGTACACGACTCATCCTACCCTAGGGGTTCTCGGACTCAGTAATCGTGCCTTGAGCCTCGTGCAGTCTTCTGAGTTTTCCTCAGGTGTTGCTACATCTCTTGTAGTTTTTCGATGAAACGATCCATGTTGAGCCTGAAGATTCTTCAACAACTTCTTGCCTGTTGAAGTGATGGGGTGAAGGTGGCTCCTCGTAGCAGGCATTGACTCGGTCTTCTATTGTCTTCTTATTCATGACGATCCCGTTTTGTCTTCTAGGGCGTCGATGGTAACAGGTAGGTAATCCTTTATGCAATGACATTAACAAGGCATAGTAGAGATCCAACATGTCGGTTACGTTGATGACAACATCGACACCAAGAGCGGGGGATGAAGAGAACCGTTTTCCTGCTCACTATAGTGAGGCGGACCAAATGGCGAGGTTCTCATCCACCGGTGGTTGCCGATACAACAACGGTAGTGACAGGGTTACTCTATTAGCGATGTATATAATGATCTTGCATATCCTATGCCATGATCATTATAGGCTAATGTTGCATCAGCCTGGGCAAATTCAAAGGTGTCACCGTCCTCTTGGTCTTCATGTCCTCATTCTTTAAAGGCGTATCTTCTGTTGGCATCGTCTTGCTGTGGTGTTGCCAATCTTGTGTTCAGAAGAGGTGGGTCAGTGTTTGACAAGATGTAATCCTTCTAGGCTACCCACGAGGATTACAAGGAATCCCGTGGTCAGGGGCTTGAGGGTGCTAGCGACCGTTTGCAATAGTTTTGAAGGGAAGAGATCGATAGGGAAAGTATACCTTAGTTTTTAAAAAAAACTGAGAAGGGAAGAGAAGTATAGATAGTTTTGAAAACTAGTAATAGTTTTGGAAATAGTTTTACCCTAACTAACGACCATGCTAACTAAGGCTTCCTATAGTCAGGATGGCTCTGATACCAGCTATGTGGGGACCCCGACTCATAAGTCGTGATCACCGAATGCACATGTACAGTGATCCCAGAGATCAATGCTCACTGAACACACTGAAGCTGAATAACAAGAGTCTTACATCCATACATACCGTTTTACACAAGTAGGACCATTATGGTCAAGTCTTGAGTATAGCATCGCAGCGGAAATCTTCGTTGCTAACTTGGACCCATGCCATCTGCCTTAACCCTACAGGCATTCTGACTGGGAAGCGTCCTAGCTCGCATGCTCGTCACCGAAGTATTCTTCTTCATATCATGTTCTTTCATGCCTGGCCAATAAAATAACCAGTGGCAAGCCAATGAGTACTTTGAATGTACTCGCAAGCAACCCAAGGGTGATAACAGAATAATTATGCAAGGCACTACTGCTAATTTGGCATTTTTGCGGAAAGCTAGTTTTTCTCATGCAAATATGATCAACATTTATCAAGGATATGAATGCGTCTACAACAAGTATCATGAGGTTATAGACGTCAACATCGGGATAGAGTTGTGAACAACTCATACTCAAGCTCATCGTGACTTCCTCATGAATCACGTCAACAGATTTACCAAACCGTGTTGTTTGTCAGAAACATATGGACGTAGTCTAAGAAGCACCACCCATCTGTCCTTGACCGTGGACACGACTATTCGAATAGTTTTACACTCTGCAGAGCTTGCAGACTTTACCCACAAGATCCGGTGAACTTCCGTGTCATCCATGACCCGCGATACCTCAGGTACCCGGGGTAAGCACCCGATCACTATCTTTCCCTAGACGACACTAACAAGGAGTCCACTCGTTGTTCTGTATCCTCACGATGTACATCATACGAGACTCACTCGAGATCGTAACATCCGAGAGGGGACACAACGGTGTATCCGGTGCCCTGTGAAAATAGTTATGGCCGCCCTACCTGGCACGACCCCGTCCCGAGAGAGAGCACCAACTCTCCCCCGTCACTAGTAATGCGGGCTCCAAGCTAGTATCGGCCTAGGTAATCAAAAATGCCCTTTCCCATACAAGGGTAGAGTGGTTGCGCATGTAAGGTTGGGACAGTCGACAAATCTTAAATCTAATCCGTCTCTGTAAACAACACTTTTATCGAGCCTTGGTACACTACTTCTCCACCAAGTAGTGACTTAGTTCATCATCATCTCCCAGGGGCATTAGTGGCACCCACTGGGATTTTTCCAAGTATGTCAAACCACACTTGTTTCTTTCCATGCATAACCCTGATCTACTTTGCGTAGCAACTACTTAGCATCCTATCTACTTCCACCGGCATAACCCTCATAGAAAGGTAGGGTCATGCATCATGCAAGTGTCAACGAGAAAGGCAACGGAGGCACCACCTCAAGTGTCCACCGTTTTATCATGACTTCGATGCAAGCAATAAAAGTGCTATATGACATGCATAAAAAGGGTTTCATAGACATGGTCAAAGGGCTGCCTGCCTTGGTCTTCAATGTCTTCAAGGTCTTCAAATATCTCTGGTCCATCTCCGAGCATTTCGTCTACTTCGTCAACTATCATCGAAAACAACCATAATAAACAACACAACAAGGCAAGAATAAATGTGCTCTAAAAATATGAAGTTGACTTTTATTGGATACCTCTGGTCATATGAGGAATGACCAAAGTGATTTCATTGGAAGTGGATCAATGGATATTTCTAAACATTTCGATATGATGGAATCAAGGGGTTTATGGAATTGCAAGAAGTGTACAGAAACATATTTTTGAAAATGAGCAAAGGCACCATTTAACAAAGGATGATTTTAGAAGCATCTAGGAATTGGTTTCACTGGATTTGGAGTTGAAATGATTTTCCTATGAATTTGCAAAGTTGACAAATATGAAGAAATAGACCATTATTTGAGGTGATACAGAAAGTATTACTAAAAATGTTCAAAAACTAAGTTTTGAACTTATAGACACCTAGGATTTTGAATCATGGAATTTGGATCAATTTTGAGCCTTCTGTGATTTTCTAAAGTTTATGACAGAAATGGAAATATGGGAGTTCATAAATGTTTGTGAAGAAAATCTTTATGGAAAAATGTGAAAATTGCACCATGTGATAGATGAGGAATTTATGAACTTATAGAAATTAGAATCATCAAATTTGGAGTCTATTTGAATTTTTGGGAGGTTTTACAAGTTATCTGGGAAAAGAAAAATAAGAAAAAGGTTATACCCTTATTCTCCGCATTGGGCGAGAGATAGGCATTGGGCCGGCCCAGCCGAATGGCCGCACGGAGTGACCGAGGCGATGTCGAAGGCGCCCACGCGAAGTGCGCCTTCACCACGGGGACGCGAGAGGGGGCGAACCCGCCTCCACTTGCCAGCGTGGCCCGGTGGGTGGAGCCACTGACGAGCGGGGCCCGCCCGCAGGTCATCGTCTTCGTCTTCCTCCCGCGCGCTCCCCTAGCCGAGGGAGCAGCGATCCCCGATGACGACTGCCGGTGCTACGGAGCACCTCTAGAGACGCTCTGGCTATGGATGAGCTCGGCATCGAGTGCCGCATCCATTCGTTTATGCCACGGCTGCCGGGGATGGTCGAGGCGACGTCGGCTTGGATGCCGGCGGACGGTGGCGTCGGGCGATATAGGGCACGGCGCTACGGTGCGTCCTCGGACGAGGGAAAGAGCGTGGGAGCTCCGCCTTGCTCAGGGGAGCCTGCTGGTGGAGAGAGGAGAGGGAGAAGAGCTCGGGCTCGGCTGAATTTAGGTGGAGGCCGGCGGCTCGGCTCCGGCCATGGGGAGCGATGGAGGGCTCGGGGAGAGGTTTGGCTTCGTCCCGTGGGTCTCTGGGAGGGAGAGAGGGCGAGTGGTGAGGAGAGGAGGGCTTGGGGAGGCCCTTAAATAGGCGGGCGACGGTCCACCGAGGACTCGTGCGCCGGCGAGCTCGTTGCCGTCACCACGGGTCACAGGAGCTCATCGCGGTGTGTCTGGGGCGTTCCTGGATTCGGTCCAGAGCTAGGGAAGAGAAGAGAGAGAGTGGGGGGGGGGCCCAGGGGCACCACGCGTGTGAGCTTGCTCACTGGTGCACTCGGGCGGCTGGCGCGCGTGCGAGCAGGGGCAAGAGGAGGGAGAAGGAGGAGGGGGCCGACCGGCTGTCGTGTTGAGGACGCCGAGGAGCATCGTCGGGCGCGCTGGGGAGGCCCGAGGTGGCCGGAGGTGCTTGGCAGGGGGCGGCTACAGTGCGGGAGCGCACTGTAGGGCGCTCCAGAGCGCCCATATGGCTGGCATGGCATTTTCTATGCCTTGTGGGCGCGGCCAACCGTGTCCAGTAGCTCAAGGGTGGAGTAAAGAAGTAGGGAGAGGCATTGGATGCTCTGGATGGCCACTGGGGCGAGAAGAGAAGAAGAAGAAGGGTGCAAATGGGCTGTCCAGAGAGAAAAAGTGGGGTTTACCCATCCAATAATGGAGCTGTGGATTTGCCATTGTTACTGGAGGTAGAAGAGGTCTAGGAGGGGCTGTGGTAAAAAGTTGAGTTCAAGGAGATTAGTGGAAGAGGTCAAAATGATGATTTTGGGAAAATGGCAGAAGGTGTTTGTTGTTGGTTTGGGCAAGAAAATTAATTCCACCTGCCATGAGAATTAACAGGATGGAATGGCACATAGAAGTAGGATGATCCACCAAGTTTGAGCTCATTTGGGCAAAGTAGCCAATGTAACTTTGGTAAACCCTAGAAATCAACAGAAATGGCTTTACCAAGATTTAGTCATGCAAATCTATTCTCCTTGATGCACCACTTGGTGTAGTGTCATCATTTCAGGTTATGAACATGTCCACAAAAGTTGAGATCAAAAGGAGAAAGTTGCCAATGTAGAGTTGTTCAAATTTGGTTCTGAACAGGAATGGTTTTGGGGCACTTTGAGCAAGATAACATTCTCCCCAACTTGTGCCATTTGGTCTAGATGAATAATTAGACCATTTGAGCATGTTCACAAGGTTTGAGAACATTTGGACATGTTTGGCAATGTAAAGTTGCTCAAACTTCAAAATGGACAAAAATGGTTTTGGGGAGATTTCATGGGGTTATACTATTCTCCATGACATGATACTTGGCAAGATCATCAAACATGTCATATGTGACATGCTATACTTTTCTTGGAATTGTTGGGGAATATTTCCTGTAGAAATATTTCAAATCCTTGAAATTGGCAGAAATGGTTTTTGAGGGATTTGACCAATATTTTGAACATGACCATGTGTTGAAACTCTTATATATGGACAATATATGTCCATTGAGTTTCCCGGATTTTTGTCAAATATTTTTGAAACAATAAAATAATTTTTCCCTATTAAAGACCATTTCTGGACTTAAGAAAAAGTTTTTAAATAAAATAGGAAAATAACTTTTAAAATTATATTTTTGTGGTTTATGGGAGTCCTATATCTAATAGGAGTCAAACATATTTTTGGAAAGATTTTTACTGCCCTGAATTAAGTACTTGCAGTACAAATCTTAATTCAGGGGTTTTTGGAAAACTAATTTTTGAAAATACTTTTTGGCCAAATTATTTTGTAAGAAAATACTATATTGCTCTATACACATGGCATGATCATTGGTTCAAGAGTTTGGAGCAAGGAGATGAAGTATAGGAGTTGGAGGATTTATTTGATTTATAGAGCACGTGCAAAGAACAGACAAAATCCAAACAAGGCAAGGTCCAAAACACTGAAAAGTTTTTGTCAAACCACATTTTATCATGATTTATTAGCTTAAGTGTTGTGGCATGAAAATCAGGGTGTGACAGACCTACCCCCCTTACAAGAATCTCGTCCCTGAGATTCTTAGACTAGGTGCGGAAAGGAATACGGAAACTTGGATTTGGGGTAGCCTTCACGTCCTCATACTGCTTCTGCTTCCGTTTGGTGCTCCATGGAACCTTGAAGTACTCGATGGCGTGGCTTCGTGTTTGTCGTCCTGCTTGATCCAGATTGCAATTGGGGTCTCTCGCGTAGGTCATATTGGGCTGGAGGTCGATGGCTCATGGTCGATGTCCTTGTAGAGATCGGGCTAGTTAGGAAGTTGGAAACGTTTTTGGAGTGGTGTCGTGTGGAAAAACATTGTGCGTAGTGGGTGACTCGGGTGGTAACTCTAGCTGGTAGTTGTCTATCCTTTGTCTTGCAGTGATCTTGGAGAGGGCGATAAATCTTGGTGTGAGCTTCCCTTTGACATGGAAATGCTTGATTCCTTGGGGAGAAGTGGCTTGCAGATACACCTGGTCTTTGATGAGAAATTTCACTCCTTGACGATGGTGGTTGGTATAGTTCTTTCTCCTTGGCATGGCAGTCTTCAAATGTTTCTTCACCAGCTCAGTGATTCTTCTTCCGTCTTCGGGTAGACAAGTATGTTACCAAAATAAAGATGACAACTATCTTGTCTAAGCACTCCATGAAAACTTTGTTCACGGGGTACATAAAGTAGGCTGGGGGTATTGATGGTGGTCACAGTTGAGTATGGTCCGAGGTGTTCTCGATTTAGAGTCAAGACCTATGGTAATGACCCAACCATGTTGTGGCTTAGTAGGGCTTAAGGGTTTCAAGGATTCTAGTGTGCGAGTGAACATTTTATTATCTTATCCTTAAGCATGGCTTCTGAGAGGCCAATAGTCTATCTAGTCCTTCCAACAAATAACCTTATACCATCGAAAGCATCATCTCATATAGGCCAAATCCAATCATCACTCATGATTTACCAAAGTCTCAGATAATTCCTCAGGGTCACTGATACAAACTCATGAAGTCATTTGTCCTCTATTCCTATATCCTCAAATTGGTCTTCCTTATGGCATCGTCAGTTCTTGTGCTATATTAGGGTGACAATGTGCTTGCTCACTACGTCCACTAGTTCCATAATGAGCCCAGTGATAAGCAAGGTTACAGAGGATTAACAGGTTCTCTTGCAATTTTGTGGGTTAAGCACATGGTTAAGGACTCGAGCTGGGGTATCTTGTGAAGTCCCGAAGGGTCTAGGAATGGGTTTCTAGTCTGGAGGGTTAAATATAGCTCTACGGGGTTTCACTTGGTCGAGGAGACGGTAGCAAAAGTCTTCATTGCCAGTTGGTTGCCGGGGTAGAATCCTTGGTGCATCTTGTCTTGCTGATCTTCAGTTGAGGAGAGAGATGAGAGAGATAAGTAGCATAAAGGGGGGTGCCTAAAAAGGGGGGGGGGTTCTATAGTGCAGGTGCAAACAATGGGTGGCAAAAGGGCCAAACAAAAGAAACAAGGTAAGGAAGGTGATATAGTCGCATACTTGTTGCCTATGGCAAAAGTGCGACCTATATCAAACACAACAAATAAAACAAGCAACACACAATCATGGTTCTATTCGAACCATCATACGGACTTGACTGCGCATAGGGGGTACACGACTCATCCTACCCTAGGGTTCTCGGACTCAGTAATCGTGCCTTGAGCCTCGTGCAGTCTTCTGAGTTTTCCTCAGCTGTTGCTATGTCTCTTGTAGTTGTTCGATGAAACGATCCAGGTTGAGCCTGAAGATTCTTCAACAACTTCTTGCCTGTTGAAGTGATGGGGTGAAGGTGGCTCCTCGTAGCAGGCATTGACTCGGTCTTCTGTTGTCTTCTTATTCATGACGATCCCGTTTTGTCTTCTAGGGCGTCGATGGTACCAGGTAGGTAATCCTTTATGCAATGACATTAACAAGGCATAGTAGAGATCCAACATGTCGGTTAAGTTGATGACAACATAGACACCAAGAGCGGGGGATGAAGAGAACCGTTTTCCTTCTCACTATAGTGAGGCGGACCAAATGGCGAGGTTCTCATCCACCGGTGGTTGCCGATACAACAACGGTAGTGACAGGGTTACTCTATTAGCGATGTATATAATGATCTTGCATATCCTATGCCATGATCATTATAGGCTAACGTTGCATCATCCTGGGCAAATTCAAAGGTGTCACCGTCCTCTGGGTCTTCATGTCCTCATTCTTCAAAGGCGTATCTTCTGTTGGCATCGTCTTGATGTGGTGTTGCCAATCTTGTGTTCAGAAGAGGTGGGTGAGTGTTTGACTGTAATCCTTTTAGGCTACCCACGAGGATTACAAGGAATCCCGTGGTCAGGGGCTTGAGGGTGCTAGCGACCATTTGCAATAGTTTTGAAGGGAAGAGATCGATAGGGAAAGTATACCTTAGTTTTTAAAAAAACTAAGAAGGGAAGAGAAGTATAGATAGTTTTGAAAACTAGTAATAGTTTTGGAAATAGTTTTACCCTAACTAACGACCATGCTAACTAAGGCTTCCTACAGTCAGGATGGCTCTGATACCAGCTCTGTGGGGACCCTGACTCATAAGTTGTGATCACCGAATGCACGTGTACAGTGATCCCAGAGATCAATGCTCACTGAACACACAGAAGCTGAATAACAAGAGTCTTACATCCATACATACCGTTTTACACAAGTAGGACCATTATGGTCAAGTCTTGAGTATAGCATCGCAGCGGAAATCTTCGTTGCTAACTTGGACCCATGCCATCTGCCTTAACCCTACAGGCTTTCTGACTGGGAAGCGTCCTAGCTCGCATGCTCGTCACCGAAGTATTCTTCTTCATATCATGTTCTTTCATGCCTGGCCAATAAAATAACCAGTGGCAAGCCAATGAGTACTTTGAATGTACTCGCAAGCAACCCAAGGGTGATAACGGAATAATTATGCAAGGCACTACTGCTAATTTGGCATTTTTGCTGAAAGCTAGTTTTTCTCATGCAAATATGATCAACATTTATCAAGGATATGAATGCGTCTGCAACAAGTATCATGAGGTTACAGACGTCTACATCGAGATAGAGTTGTGAACAACTCATACTCAAGCTCATTGTGACTTCCTCACGAATCACGTCAACAGATTTACCAAACCGTGTTGTTTGTCAGAAACATATGGATGTAGTCTAAGCAGCACCACCCAACTGTCCTTGACCGTGGACACGGCTATTCGATTAGTTTTACACTCTGTAGAGCTTGCACACTTTACCCACAAGATCCGGGGAACTTCCGTGTCATCCACGACCCGCGATACCTGAAGTACCCGGGGTAAGCACCCGATCACTATCTTTCCCTAGACGACACTAACAAGGAGTCCACTCGTTGTTCCGTATCCTCACGATGTACATCATACGAGACTCACTCGAGATCGTAACATCCGAGAGGGGACACAACGGTGTATCCGGTTCCCTGTGAAAACTGTCATGGCCGCCCTACATGGCACGACCCCATCCCGAGAGAGAGCACCAACTCTCCCCCGTCACTAGTAATGCGGGCTCCAAGCTAGTATCGGCCTAGGTAATCAATAATGCCCTTTCGCATACAAGGGTAGAGTGGTTGCGCATGTAAGGTTGGGACAGCCGACAAATCTTAAATCTAATCCGTCTCTATAAACAACACTTTTATCGAGCCTTGGTACACTACTTCTCCACCAAGTAGTGACCTAGTTCATCATCATCTCCCAGGGGCATTAGTGGCACCCACTGGGCTTTTTGCAAGTATGTCAAACCACACTTGTTTCTTTCCATGCATAACCCTGATCTACTTTGCGTAGCAACTACTTAGCATCCTATCTACTTCCACCGGCATAACCCTCATAGAAAGGTAGGGTCATGCATCATGCAAGTGTCAACGAGAAAGGCAACGGAGGCACCACCTCAAGTGGCCACCGTTTTATCATGACTTCGATGCAAGCAATAAAAGTGCTATATGACATGCATAAAAAGGGTTTCATAGACATGGTCAAAGGGCTGCTTGCCTTGGTCTTCAAAGTCTTCAAGGTCTTCAAATATCTCTGGTCCATCTCCGAGCATTTCGTCTACTTCGTCAACTATCGTCGAAAACAACCATAATAAGCAACACAACAAGGCAAGAATAAATGTGCTCTAAAAATATGAAGTTGACTTTTATTGGATACCTCTGGTCATATGAGGAATGACCAAAGTGATTTCATTGGAAGTGGATCAATGGATATTTCTAAACATTTCGATATGATGGAATCAAGGGGTTTATGGAATTGCAAGAAGTGTACAGAAACATATTTTTGAAAATGAGCAAAGGCACCATTTTAACAAAGGATGATTTTAGAAGCATCTAGGAATTGGTTTCATTGGATTTGGAGTTGAAATGATTTTCCTATGAATTTGCAAAGTTGACAAATATGAAGAAATAGACCATTGTTTGAGGTGATACAGAAAGTATTACTAAAAATGTTCAAAAACTAAGTTTTGAACTTATAGACACCTAGGATTTTGAACATGGAATTTGGATCAATTTTGAGCCTTCTGTGATTTTCTAAAGTTTATGACAGAAATGGAAATATGGGATTTGATAAATGTTTGTGAATAAAATCTTTATGGAAAAATTTGCAAATTGCACCATGTGATAGATGAGGAATTTATGAACTTATAGAAATTAGAATCATCAAATTTGGAGTCTATTTGAATTTTTGGGAGGTTTTACAAGTTATCTGGGAAAAGAAAAATAAGAAAAAGGCTATACCCTTATTCTCCGCACTGGGCGACAGATAGGCATTGGGCCGGCCCAGCCGAATGGCCGCACTGGGTGACCGAGGCGACGTCGAAGGTGCCCACGCGAAGTGCGCCTTCACCGCGGGGACGCGAGAGGGGGCGAACCCGCCTCCACTTGCCAGCGTGGCCCGGTGGGTGGAGCCACTAACGAGCGGGGCCCGCCCACAGGTCATCATCTTCGTCTTCCTCCCGTGCGCTCCCCTGGCCGAGGGAGCAGCGATCCCCGATGACGACTGCCGGTGCTATGGAGCACCTCTGGAGACGCTCTGGCTATGAATGCGCTCGGCGTCGAGTGCTGCATCCATTCATTTATGCCACGGCTGCCGGGGATGGTCGAGGCGACGTCGACTTGGATGCCGGCGGACGGTGGCGTCGGGCGATATAGGCATGGCGCTACGGTGCGTCCTCGGACGAGGGAAAGAGCGTGGGAGCTCCGCCTTGCTCAGGGGAGCCTGCTGGTGGAGAGAGGAGAGGGAGAAGAGCTCGGGCTCGGCTGAATTTAGGTGGAGGCCGGCGGCTCGGCTCTGGCCATGGGGAGCGATGGAGGGCTCGGGGAGAGGTTTGGCTTCGTCCCGTGGGTCTCTGGGAGGGAGAGAGGGCGAGTGGTGAGGAGAGGAGGGCTCGGGGAGGCCCTTAAATAGGCGGGCGACGGTCCATCGAGGACTCGTGCGCCGACGAGCTCGTTGTCGTAACCACGGGTCACAGGAGCTCGTCACGGTGTGTCTGGGGCGTTCCTGGATTCGGTCCAGAGCTAGGGGGAGAAGAGAGGGAGCAGGGGGGGCTAGGGGCATCGCGCGTGTGAGCTTGCTCACTGGTGCACTCGGGCGGCTGGCGCGCGTGCGAGCAGGGGGAGGAGGAGGGAGAAGGAGGAGGGGGCCGACCGGCTGTCATGTTGAGGACGCCGAGGAGCATCGTCGGGCGCGCTGGGGAGGCCCGAGGTAGCCGGAGGTGCTTGGCAGGGGGTGGCTACAGTGCGGGAGCGCACTGTAGCGCGCTCCAGAGCACCCATATGGCCGACATGGCATTTTCTATGCCTTGTGGGCGCGGCCAACCGTGTCCAGTAGCTCAAGGGTGGAGTAAAGAAGTAGGGAGAGGCATTGGATGCTCTAGATGGCCACTGGGGTGAGGAGAGAAGAAGAAGGGTGCAAATGGGCTGTCCAGAGAGAAAAAGTGGGGTTTTACCCATCCAATAATGGAGCTGTGGATTTGCCATTGTTACTGGAGGTAGAAGAGGTCTAGGAGGGGCTGTGGTAAAAAGTTGAGTTCAAGGAGATTAGTGGAAGAGGTCAAAATCATGATTTTGGGAAAATGGCAGAAGGTGTTTGTTGTTGGTTTGGGCAAGAAAATTAATTCCACCTGCCATGAGAATTAACAGGATGGAATGGCACATAGAAGTAGGATGTTCCACCAAGTTTGAGCTCATTTGGGCAACGTAGCCAATGTAACTTTGGTAAACCCTAGAAATCAACAGAAATGGCTTTACCAAGATTTAGTCATGCAAATCTATTCTCCTTGATGCACCACTTGGTGTAGTGTCATCATTTGACGTTATGAACATGTCCACAAAAGTTGAGATCAAAAGGAGAAAGTTGCCAATGTAGAGTTGTTCAAATTTGGTTCTGAACAGGAAGGGTTTTGGGGCACTTTGAGCAAGATAACATTCTCCCCAACTTGTGCCATTTGGTTTAGATGAATAATTAGACCATTTGAGCATGTTCACAAGGTTTGAGAACATTTGGACATGTTTGGCAATGTAAAGTTGCTCAAACTTCAAAATGGACAGAAATGGTTTTGGGGAGATTTCATGGGGTTATACTATTCTCCATGACATGATACTTGGCAAGATCATCAAACATGTCATATGTGACATGCTAGAATGTTCTTGGAATTGTTGGGGAATATTTCCTGTAGAAATATTTCAAATCCTTGAAATGGGCAGAAATGATTTTTGAGGGATTTGACCAATATTTTGAACATGACCATGTGTTGAAACTCTTATATATGGACAATATATGTCCATTGAGTTTCCCGGATTTTTGTCAAATATTTTTGAAACAATAAAATAATTTTTCCCTATTAAAGACCATTTCTGTCCTTAAGAAAAAGTTTTTAAATAAAATAGGAAAATAACTTTTAAAATTATATTTTTGTGGTTTATGGGAGTCCTATATCTAATAGGAGTCAAACATATTTTTGGAAAGATTTTTACTGCCCTGAATTAAGTACTTGCAGTACAAATCTTAATTCAGGGGTTTTTGGAAAACTAATTTTTGAAAATACTTTTTGGCCAAATTATTTTTGTAAGAAAATACTATATTTCTCTATACACATGGCATGATCATTGGTTCAAGAGTTTGGAGCAAGGAAATGAAGTATAGGAGTTGGAGGATTTATTTGATTTTTAGAGCACTTGCAAACAACAGACAAAATCCAAACAAGGCAAGGTCCAAAACACTGAAAAGTTTTTGTCAAACCACATTTTATCATGATTTATTAGCTTAAGTGTTGTGGCATGAAAATCAGGGTGTGACAACCTGCTTTATCAGGACACAGTGCGCAAAATGGGTATAGACCCCTCAAGGATCAACCCACAAAAACGACCTTTAAAGGCGTCATTCCAGGTGTAGAGGCCCATTGCACTGGCTGAATTACACTAGAAGTGGTCTTCGGATCCCCGGATAACTTCCGAAGCGAGGAATTAATCTTTGATATAGTCCCGTTCTGCAGTGGCTATCATGCACTACTCGGGCGAACCGCATTTGCGAGACTCAATGTGGTACTGCATTATGCATACCTCAAGCACAAGATGCCAGGACCTCGGGGGGTCATCACAGTTAATGGAAACACAGAGCGCTCTCTCCGCACGGAGGATCACGCTGCGGCCCTCGCAGCAGAAGTGCAAAGCAGCCTCTCAAGGCAATCCACCAGTTCGGCGTTTCAAGACCCGGACACCTTCAAGCGCACTCGGAGTAATCGGCAACTAGACCGCCTGGCATGATCTGAGCTCGTGTAGCAATGCGGCCCCCACCCGGCCCAAGCCAAACGGCAAAATTCGTGCCACGGGTACATAATTACGCATTAAAATACCATGGGCACAGGCAGGGAGGGGGCACAACTATGGCACGCCCCAATACGCGGCTTAAACCGCACTAGGGGCTTCCCGCTTAGTTATTTTTCTCTTTCAGGACTTTAATCTCTGGAAACCCTGTCCAGCAGCATGATCGCTGAACACATGATGCAGCAACCAAGGAGGCAGAAAGCAACGTCACACCACGGAACTCCCAGGTGGATTACAATAACGAGTGAAATATTTGCTTTAATACCATTCCTCAGCTTGCCCTTGGAAGGGACACAGTCCTACTTTTTGCTTATCGCAACATCTGTATCATTCTGCTTTAACGCACCTTTTTTAAACAATGCATAACATTACGACTATTATTGCATTCTTGTTTTATATATGTGTTCATTAATGACGCCTTGCAACCGTACACTTTGGTACGGCCAATACACCAGGGGCTTAAGTACCCCACATTATGGTGTGAGAAGTCCGAACACTTTCACAAGTGCGGCACCCCGAACTTATAGCATTCTATGCATCAGCTCCGAATCATGTCTTTGGTCAAATGTTGGGTTTGCCCGGCTCCTATGTTTTGGTACCTTACATTCCGCTCTATCGGCTAAGGTAGCGCTAGGAGAACTGCGGCGATTGTGCCCCGGTTGTGCTGGGCTAAGCACCTCAGTAGAGAAAGCTAAAACTGACTGTCATGATAAGGCGAGAGACTGGTCGCTGTTCGGCGAGGTTTCGAGTCCCTAAAGACTTATGCCGCTTAGAGCGAGGAGCCGGTCCTGTCCGGCTTAAAGGCGTGTATCGTGCCCCGAATTCGGCCTTCCGATTACCAGGGGCTTCACCGAAATTTAAAATTATATAATTCTACGGCTAAGTGAGAGTGATAAAGCATTATTAGTCTGATTGCCTTGTTCGATGTGCTGAGCACCTCCCTCGAAGGACCCAAGAATGGGAACATGAGTGCTCAGATTTATCCCGAACACCCCAGCACTCGTGGCATGGGGGAAGAAGCCAAGGAGTAGCCATCTCTCGGATTAGATAAACAACCAAACAGAAGGTAATATTTTAAATTCAAACAAGCGTTGCATATCGCATATGAAACAAGTTTTCATCATACAGGATCACACGAGCAAGTTTACTCAAACATTACATCCTTTGGACATTCGTCCGCTACAAGACGGGCAACCTTCAGTACACCCTCATAATAAATTTCGGGGGTGCGATGCTCCTTGCCCTACGGCGGTCCTTCCTTGATCAGCTTCACGGCGTCTAGTTTGGCCCATTGCACCTTCACACGGGCGAAAGCCCGGCGTGCACCTTCGATGCAGACGGACCGCTTGACGACTTCCCGCCGTGGGCAGGCATCCACAAGTCGCCTCACCAGGCCGAAGTAGCTGTTCGGAAGGGCGTCGCCAGGCCACAGCCGGACTATGAAGCCCTTCATGGCCTATTCGGCCGCCTTGTGTAGCTCGACCAGCTGCTTCAGCTGGTCGCTCATAGGCACCGGGTGTTTGGTCCCAGTATACTCAGACCAGAACAGCTTCTCCATTGAGCTTCCCTCCTCGGCCTGGTAAAATTGTGCAGCATCCGACACGCTGTGGGGCAAATCTGTGAATGCTCCTAGAGAGCTCCGGATTCGGGTAAGTAATAGGTAATTTACTTTCACATGCTTGCTTTGCATATAGAATGCCTTAGACGCGGCTATTTTCTTCATCGCGTCAATCTCCTGGAGGGCCTTTTGGGCTTCGGCCTTGGCACTCTTTATGCTCTCGAGGGCCGCGGCAAGCTCAGACTCTCGCATCTTCGAGTCAAGCTCCAACGCCTCGTGCTTCGTCACGAGAGCCTGGAGCTCTTGCTGCACCTCGCCCACCTGAGCCTCTTTCCTTTCCCGCTCGGTGCGCTCCTTGGCCGCTTTGTCTTCGGCCTTGGATAGAGCTTGCTTCAGGGTTGCCACCTCTGTCGTGGCCCCTGGCAAATATACGAAGATCCTATCATTTTGCAATAGTGTCTTATTTTATATATACATATCTATAGATAGGGTTTTACTTACCCTTGTTCTCCTCGAGCTGCCTCGTGGCAAGGTCGAGCTCTTTCTTGGACCCCCCGAGGTCCTGCTTTAGTGTGGCGACCTCCGCAGTCAGTGCGGCTGAGGCCAGCAGCGAAGCTTTCATACGCATATAGACATAATTATGTTAGACTCCTGCGGTATTATTTGATCCTCTATTCGGCTTTTTTTTGAACACCGAACAGAGCATCAGGGGCTACTGTCTATGCGGTAATATTTTTCCTATATTTCGAACACTTACCTCAAAGCCTGTTAGAAGGCTGGCACAGGCTTCAGTCAATCTGCACTTGGCCGACTGAACTTTCTGGACCACCACACTCATAATAGTACGGTGCTCCTCTTCGATGGAAGCGCTACGAAGCGCTCCCAGCAGATTGTCTGGCGCCTCTGGATGGATAGAGGTCACCGGCACAGGCATCTTGCCCCTCTTGGAAGGAGGCGCCTGCTCGAGTCCGGAACCACTGGAGGCTCCGGCGCGGTGTTCGGCTGAGGGCCGAATTCGGACCCCTTAGGGGCCTTGTTCCCTCTGCTCCCAGAGTCCGGAAGGTCGCCTTGAGGCGCCTCCGTGACTATCTCCCCTCGACCCGGTGCCTCTTGAGACAATACCTCGGCGTCGTCCGCAGGGCAACGGGAGGTGGCGGTCGGAAGTGGATCGCTATCCATATCCGACGTGCCCAGGGAGCCGTCCGACGATACATCAATACTGGCTCGTGGCGGCCTGCATAATCATATTCGGCGTTAGGGGAAGCAGTGCAACAAAGGAATGCTATGAGTTACTCTGGTATCCGAATACTTACGACTTTGCCAGGGGCTTGGCCCTGAGCAGCCACTCGTCTTCGCCTTCGGCGACGATGGTGGAACTGTCCGGAAGGAGAGTCCTTCCCTTCTTGGACCCTTCGGCCTCCCCAGTTGGGGTGGCCTTCCTTTTCTTGTCTCCCCAACTAAAGGGGAGCATCTTCTTCTTCCTCCTCGTCTTCGGGGGAGGAGTGTGTCGCAGAGTTATCGGACGATGAGTCCGATGACGCCTGGTGTCGGGAACTCTTTCGGGTTCCCTTGGCCTTCTTGGTCTTCTCTAGCACCTTGTAAGGGGCCGGATTCAGCATCTTCATCACGAGAGCGTCTGCTGGGCCTTCGGGCAAAGGAGCCGGACATTCGATCTATCAGGCCGTCTCATGCCAGTCCTATCAAAGGTACGTGAGTTTAGATACCGCATAGAGTCAAACTATGAAAAGCAAGTATCCTGTGAGAGGTAAAACAGCTTACCGCACTGGCTTGGCACTTCGCGCAGAATCCGTGATCCTTGATAGTGGGAGGGGGAACCTCGGCACCCTTGAATAGCACCTTCCAGGCATCCTCGTGAGTTGTGTCGAAGAGCCTATTCAGAGTTCGGTGCTGGGCCGGGTCGAACTCCCACATGTTGAAAGCCCATTGTTGGCATGGGAGGATCCGGTGGATGAGCATGACCTGGACTACGTTGACGAGTTTGAGCTTCTTGTTCACCATGTTTTGAATACATGTTTGGAGTCCAGTCAGCTCTCCCGAACTACCCCAGGACAGCCCCTTCTCTTTCCAGGAGGTGAGCCACGTGGGGATGCCAGATCGGAACTCGGGGGCCACTGCCCATTTAGGGTCACGCGGCTCGGTGATGTAGAACCACCCCGATTGCCACCCCTTTACTGTCTCCATGAAGGAGCCCTCGAGCCATGTGACGTTGGGCATCTTGCCCATTGAGGGAGTCCTGGATTAGGGGGTGTTCGGGTAGCCGGACTATACCTTCAGCCGGACTCCTGGACAATGAAGATACAAGATTGAAAACTTCGTCCCGTGTCCGGATGGGACATTCCTTGGCGTGGAAGGCAAGCTTGGCAATGCAGATATTCAAGATCTCCTACCATTGTAACCGACTCTGTGTAACCCTAACCCTATTCGGTGTCTATATAAACCGAAGGGTTGTAGTCTGTAGGACATCAACTCCATATACAACAATCATACCATAGGCTAGCTTCTAGGGTTTATCCTCCTTGATCTCGTGGTAGATCTACTCTTGTACTACTCATATCATCAATATTAATCAAGCAGGAGTAGGGTATTACCTCCATCGAGAGGGCTCGAACCTGGGTAAAAACATCGTGTCCCTTGTCTCCTGTTACCATCCGGCCTTGACACACAGTTCGGGACCCCCTACCCGAGATCCGCCGGTTTTGACACCGACATTGGTGCTTTCATTGAGAGTTCCTCTGTGTCGTCGCCTTTAGGCCCGATGGCTCCTTTGATCATCAACAATGATGCGGTCCAGGGAGAGACTTTTCTCCCCGGACAGATCTTCGTCTTCGGCGGCTACGCCCCTGGCCATCATGTCAGGTTTGGAAGCCTAAATTACATGGCAGACATCCGCGGAGATTTGATCTTCGACGGATTTGAGCCACAACCAAGCGCGGCACACTATCTCGCGGGGCATGATCTAGCTCTATCACCGAATAGTATCCCGGAGGCTGGAAATGCACCAGCTCTGACCCTTAATTCGGAGCCAGTTGTGTCAATCGAGGATGAGAGGTTGCACGTCACCTCGGGGGCTGCGATCTCAAAGGCGATCGAGCCAAATGCCGGCCCCACACTCTGCGTGACTCACGACTCCGAGGATCCGGACTCCTCTCCGGACTCCGAACCCCCCGCGCCCTTGCCGATCGAATCCGATTGGGCGCCAATAATGGAGTTCACCGCCGCGGACATCTTTCAGCACTCGCCTTTTGGCGATATCTTGAATTCTCTCAAGTCTCTCTCTTTATCAGGAGAGCCCTGGCCGAACTGCGGTCAGCGAGGATGGGATACGACGATGAAGAAATTCAAAGCCCACCCACCACCCACTTGGTAGCCACTGTCGACAATTTAAACGACATGCTCAACTTCGACTCCGGAGACATCGACAGCATGGATGACAATGCAGGAGATATCAATGAACCAACGCCCATAGGGCATTGGACAGCCACCTCATCTCACGATGTGTACATGGTGGATACCCCTAAAGGAAGCGACAACGAGGAAAAAGGGGATGGAACGGGAGATCGACCCCCCGAAAAGCAATCAAAGCATCAGCGTAAACGCCGACCCAAGCCCCGCCTCGATAAAAACCCAGCCATAGAGCAGGACGAGCCGGTAGACGACGAGCAGGCCTTAGAGCAACCGTCCGAATAGGGCAACACAGATAGAGAAACCGAACATCCCTCCTCCGGCGAAAACGGCATTCTGGACGACCTCACGCCGGATAAACCCATGGAGCAGAAGAATCTCCACGAGAGGCTCGTTGCAACTGCACGCAGCCTGAAAAAGCAGAAGCGGAAGCTAAAAATAGCAGAAGATGCACTCCAGATTAGATGGAGCAAAGTAGTCAATACCGCAGATAAATACGGCGACGGTAGCCGCACTAAAAGCTATCCGAAAAGAAAGCTACTGCCTGAATTCGATGAAGAGGCCCTAGAGCCCTCGCATTCAAAAAATAAGAAAGCCACACGGTCGGATAGACGACCCCATAAAGCGGCAAGCGGCGCCGCACTTAAATCGGCATGCGACCCACCTAAGGATTCGCATCATGGCCCAGTTAGGTCCATTTATGAGCCAAGAAAGCAAGCTCTCGTAAGCAATGCAATAAAGTCATCATCAGAATCCGGCACACCCAAATACAGGGGCGCCGCACACCCCCTATGTTTCACCGATGAGGTCTTGGACTATGAATTTCCGGAGGGATTCAAACCCGTAAACATAGAGGCATATGATGGAACAACAGACCCTGGAGTCTGGATCGAGGCTTATATCCTCCACATACACATGGCTAGAGGAGACGATCTCCATGCCATAAAATATTTACCCCTTAAGCTTAAAGGGTCAGCCCGGCATTAGCTTAAAAGCCTTCCTGAAAACACAATTGGAAGTTGGGAAGAGCTCGAGGATGCTTTCCGAGCAAATTTTCAAGGGACCTATGTCCGCCCTCCGGATGCAGACGATCTTAGTCACATAACTCAACAGTCCGGAGAATCAGCTCGGCAGTTCTGGAATAGATTCCTCACTAAAAAGAATCAGATAGTCGATTGTCCGGATGCCGAAGCCTTAGCGGCTTTCAGGCATAACGTCCGAGACGAATGGCTCGCCAGACACCTCGGCCAAGAAAAGCCAAGAACAATGGCTGCACTAACAAGCCTCATGACCCGCTTTTGTGCAGGAGAGGATAGCTGGTTGGCAAGGTGCAGCCCCAGCGACCCAAGTACATCCGAAACTAGGGATGGAAACGGAAAACCGCGACTCAACAAGGACCGTCGCCGGACTAAGGAAAAAAGTCCGAAGAGCACGGCAGTCAATGCCAGATTCAAAGGTTCACGACAAAATCAGACAAAACCACCCCTCCAGGATAACAGGGACGATCCATCCAACTTAAATAAAATCCTCGACATGATATGTCAGATACACAGTACTCCTGGGAAGCCTGCTAACCATACCCACAGAGATTGTTGGGTTTTCAAACAATCCGGCAGACTCAATGCCGAACACAGGGGGCTCGACACACCAAGCGAAGACGAGGACAAACCCCAAAAGCAGAGCACTAGGAAACAAAAGAACTTCCCACAAGAAGTAAAAACAGTGAACTTACTTCACATAACAAAATGTGCGGCGCCCATAAAGGTACGCACCACACAACCTATCCCCAAAGGGTCCCGCCATTGGTTGTCAAAACCAATCATCTTCGATCAGCTAGATTATTCTAGAAATACCAAGAATGCAGGCTGGACTGCCTTGATACTCGATCCAATAATTGGTGGACTCCAGTTTTCAAACGTCCTTATGGACGGCGGCAGTGGACTAAACCTAATATATCAGGATACAATCCATCACATGGGGATAAACCCAGCAAGAATCTGCCGCAGCAAAACCTCCTTTCAAGGGGTAACACCTGGTCTGGACACCCATTGTATGGGTTTTCTCCGGCTCGAAGTTATATTCGGCTCTACTGATAACTTCCGCCGCGAAAACCTGACCTTCCATATCGTCCCGTTCTCAAGTCGCTATCAAGCACTACTGGGACGCGAAGCTTTTGCCCGCTTTAACGCAATACCGCATTATGCATCTCTCACGCTTAAGATGCCCGGTCCACGAGGCATCATCTCTTTGAAGGGGAAGCACTAAAGTGCGCCTCCCCAAGCAGAGGACTGTGCGGCCGCTTTGGCAGCCCCACAGTAAAATGGCCTCACCGGCCAAAAAACTTCGAACTAGGTCATTAAAGACCACGAACGCGGATAGATGAGTTCGGGACAAAATCATCATTGATGTAGGCTTAGTGGCCATATACCCCCACTAGGGGTCCATGCATATACAATAAGAGACAATAAAGCTCAATTTTATATATTTTACTTTATACTTTGTTTATTTTAAACTTTTGTTCGGCACGACCCGTTTTCAACTCAGTTCCTCTCTTTTACAGATGAACGTCATGCGGTGCCCGTCCAGGATACGGCACAATGGAGACACAGGCGCAGACCTGCAGTAGGGACCCGTCCTAAAGGATTCTTTTTAGATTAAGACCCTGCGTAAACCTTTTTTACTGTCTCTTGTTGCTACACATCCCCTGGTTCTTTCTGACATAACCAAGGAGGAGGCTGGCGTCTTGGCATGTGGCCATGTCAGAATTTTTGCACGTACCTGGACACTAGGGGCTTTTTTAATAAAGAGTGTTGTTTCGCCCGCACTCATAAAGACCGAACACCTTAGAGAGTGTTTGGCGTCGCGAGTTTTGGCATTATATGCATCAGCTCCGAATCATGTCTTTGGTCAAATGTTGGGTTGCCCGGCTACTCAGTTCAGCTACCTTACGTTCCGCTCTATCGGCTAAGGTAGCACCACGAGAACTACTGCGATTGTGGCCCGGTTCGGCCGGGCGAGCACCTCAGTAGAGAAAGCCAAAAACTGACTGTCATGATGTAGCATGAGACTGGTCAGCCACTCGATAACCTATCAGAATCTATCGGATTCCTCCGCTTTAACGAAGGGCCGCTTCCCGGTCAGGCACATACGCACCCCAAACTCGGGCGAGCGCAGTCGCCACCAAGGGGCTACCTAAATAGTCTCACTGTCAAGCTCCTATGGCTAAGTGAAAGTGTTAAAGCATTATAGTCTGGTTGCCTGGCCCGCTGCGCTATCACCTCCTTTGTAGGACCAAGACGTTGGGTTAAGTGTGAAAATGTGTCTTCTACGAGCACCCCCACACTATGTGCTTGGGGGCTGAAGCCAACGACTGCCATCTTTCAGATTTTGTATATATATATCTTAAAACGGCCGCACAGGAGGTGTTCCCAATACTTGAAGGCACAAGTATAAAAAGGCCACTACTGTTTATCAAAATATTACTTTATAATTACATATGCTATCATAACATATCATCTTTCCAGCACTGCGTCTCTATTACACGGGCGCCTTCAAGGACTTCCTGAAAATAGTGCTCGGAGGATACTCGGCTTTTGTCCGAATCTCGGGACGCAACAACAGTGGTCTCCATCTCTGCCCAGTATGTCTTGACACGGGCAAGAACCATCCTTGCGCCCTCTATGCATGCTGACCTCTTCATTGCATTAATACGCGGCACCGCGTCAAGGAATTGCTGCACCAAGCTGAAATAACTCTTCGGCTCTGATCTCCCGGGCCACAGATGACCCATGACGTACTTCATGGCGAGTCCGGACAACCTATTCAGTTCGGCCCATTGAGCCAAACGATCGTGCACTGCCAGTGGACGCTCTGGATTGTGAAACTGTGACCAGAAAAGCTTTTCCACTTCGCGATCTTTCTAATCACGAAAGTGTTCGGTCGCATCAGCAGCACTCGCTGCCAAATCCAGATAGTTATCCTCCACACTCCACATCCGGTCCAACGGAGCAAACTTCGGATCGCAAAATTTCCTTCGCAGCATAAAGGTCTTTCCAGCCGCAATCTGTTCAGCCTGACGCAGCTCCTCCTTCGCAGCTCTCATCGTAGAGCGCGCGTCCTTGGCATTGGCAACGGCCTTCTCTAAGTCCGTCTGTTTTGCCTGGTCTTGTTTCTCAAGAAGTCTGCAACGGTCTGCAGCACTCTTTAACTTTTCGGCCATCTCGGCCATCTCTTCCTTGCTTCGGCAATGAGCAGCATGTTCGGCTCTCAGCTCTTCAAGGGCTTTCTTGGCAGCCGCATCACTTTCTCTGGCTTGTTCTTTAGCTCGGGCAAGTTCTGTCCTAAGACTCTCCACGGCGGCCGCACCATCTGCGTCAAGCACACACATCGTAAGACACTGGCATAAAACTCTTCTTACCTGATGCCGCCCGAGGAATTACATACCTTGAGCCTCATCAAGCCGCTTGTTGACAAGCGCGATGTCGGCATCTGCCACGTCCAGTTGCCGCTTTAGTTCGGCAAAATCATCAGTTCGGCTTGATTCCGGACACCCTGCCACCTACTTTCAAAGGCGACATCTTAGACCTGGGATTATGATCCTCCGCGTGCCGTCATTTCTTGACAACGCGCAGAGTCTCAGGGGCTACTATCTACACAAGGCGCATCTTATTCATGCGCAACTACAAAAGTGTACATTATCTAATGTACCTCAAAACCCGTCGGTAAACTTTTGACGGCCTCATGCAATCCACTCTCTGCGGATGAGACCCTTTCAATCACCGTGCCCATCAATGCACGGTGCTCCTCCGAGATAGAAGCTCGCCCCAGCAGAATCTTTAGCTCCTCCGGCCGAGCACCAGACGGTGCCGGACTTGTCCGACGACCTCATTCGAAGGTCGGACGCGGAGAACCTCGGGGGGCCACATAGCTATCTTCCGCCCTTGCCGGATTGGGAGAAACCCTCCGCGACGACACCTCAGGGTCACCCGCCTCGCTAGGTGGCACGGCAGGAGGAGGCATCCCGTTCTCCATCATCTCCGGAAGGAGATCCCCCGAAGACGAGCTCTGCTGAGAAGGGCTGAGGTCCGAGCTACAAGGTAAAAATTCGGTTAATCTTCTCAGATACAAATTAAGGATTTCCCTCATCCCTCAAAAGGAAAATCTTTCTCTACTTACGGCTCGCTGGAGGGCTGATCCCCTTGAGGGCGTAGTCTGACCGAGGAACTCCCCGGTGTCGGACCCTTTGACGAGGATTTTCCCCCCGCTTCGAGGCCATGGTTTCCTGGTCGTCAGAGGTGGCTCTCTTCTTCCCCTAAGGAGAGGAATTGTCGGTTCCTCCCTTCGGAGAAGCCTCCTTCGAGGAGGCCATAGTTTCCTTGTCCTCCCCCTTGCTTCCCTCCAAAGGCATTATCTCCAGCATCCTGACCAGCACGGGATCCGGCCTGGTTTCGGGAATGGGAGCCGGACACCTGATCAGCTTTGCCTTCGCTATCCACTCCTGTTTAAAAGGACGGCTCTTTTAGGGGCAAGTTTATGACAATTATACGGATAGAAGGTCCGGGCACAAGGTTTCTTACTTGAGTATCCGGGCGATTGCAGCTTAGGCCTGCGTCCTCGGTTAAATCCGGACACATCTCTTGTGATCCGAAGAACAGTTTATACATCTCCGTGGGTGTTGCGCCCATGAAATTCTGGAGAGCTCGCGGTCCCTCTGGATTAAACTCCCATAGGCGAAGGGAGCGATGTTTGCCGGGCAATATTCGGCGAATCAGCATGACCTGCGTCACCTTGACCAGGTTGAGGTCTCCTTCCAAGAGATCCTTAATGCAGCCCTGTAACAAGGGCACGTCTTTGGGCAAACCCCAATCTAACCCTCTGTTGACCCATGATGCTAGCCGTGGTGGGGGACCCGAGTGAAAGGCAGGAGGCGCCACCCACTTGGTGCTCCGGGGAGCGGTGATATAAAACCACTCTCGTTGCCACAAGCCTAGCTCCTCTTGAAAAGAGCCCTCGGGCCATGGAGCATCAGAATTTTTGCTTATAACAGCGCCTCCGCACTCTGCGTGTCGTCCCTTGATCATCTTCGGCTCCACTTTGAAGGTCTCGAGCCATAATCCGAAGTGAGGGGTAACACGGAGGAACGCTTCACACACGACAATAAACGAGGAGATATGGAGGATGGACTCCGGAGCTAAGTCACGGAATTCCAGCCCGTAATAAAACAGCAGTCCCCTCACAAAGGGATCCATTGGGAAGCCCAACCCCCGAAGGAAGTGAGACACGAACACCACGCTCTCACTGGGCTGGGGACTGGGAATGACCTGCCCTTGAGCAGGCAACCTATGCGAAATTTTGCCGGTCAGAAACTTAGCCTCCCTCAACTTTAGTACGTCCTCCTCCGTGAAGGAAGAGGGCGTCCATCGGCCTTGAAGGTCAGAACCGGACATCGTCGAAGGTCCGAAGCGCCTGGAATCTGGAGCCTAGGGTGTTGGAACTCGAGGCGACGGGCGAACTCGCTTGAGAACGAAAAAAGGAGTAAGGCCTTGGTCTCTTTATAAGAGGTTGAATACCAAGAGCCCTCCCCATAACCATTCGGGACTCGTCTTTAATCGAGGAAACATGCTAACGGGCATTGTTGGGTTACCCACGTCCGTATTGATGAGAATCCCGTAAAAGGGGTACATGATCTCTGCTTTGACAAGACGTGCCAAGGAAACCGCCTCGCAAAACGTGCTGAGGTGGAAAAGTAAAAACAATTCGAGTAAAGGACTTGGCCGTAGTGTGATGACGCACAGCGGAATATGTCAGCAGATTTGATTTGTGTTAATATTATTCTCTCTATGGCAATATGTGGAAAACTTATTTTGCAGAGCCGGACACTACTCTTGGTGTTTACAATCTTCTATGAAGGACTTGGAGGAGGAACCCGCCTTGCAATGCCGAAGACAATCTGCGCGCCAGACTCGTCGTCATTGAAGCCTGGTTCAGGGGCTACTGAGGGAGTCCTGGATTAGGGGGTGTTTGGGTAGCCGGACTATACCTTCAGCCGGACTCCAGGACTATGAAGATACAAGATTGAAAACTTCGTCCCGTGTCCGGATGGGACTTTCCTTGGCGTGGAAGGCAAGCTTGGCGATGCGGATATTCAAGATCTCCTACCATTGTAACTGACTCTGTGTAACCCTAACCCTATCCGGTGTCTATATAAACCGAAGGGTTGTAGTCTGTAGGACATCAACTCCATATACAACAATCATACCATAGGCTAGCTTCTAGGGTTTAGCCTCCTTGATCTCGTGGTAGATCTACTCTTGTACTACCCATATCATCAATATTAATCAAGCAGGAGTAGGGTATTACCTCCATCAAGAGGGCCCGAACCTAGGTAAAAACATCGTGTCCCTTGTCTCCTGTTACCATCCGGCCTTGACGCATAGTTCGGGACCCCCTACCCGAGATCCGCCGGTTTTGACACCGACACCCACCATGGAGCCTCCGCACTCCGCCTGGCGGCCGCTCACTACCTTCGGCTTGACATTGAAGGTCTTCAGCCATAAGCCGAAGTGGGGCTTGATGCGGAGGAAGGCCTCGCACACGACGATAAACGCCGAGATGTTGAGGATGAAGTTTGGGGCTAGATCGTGGAAATCCAGGCCGCAGTAGAACATGAGCCCCCGGACGAATGGGTGGAGAGGGAATCCCAGTCCGCGGAGGAAATGGGTAAGGAACACTACCCTCTCATGGGGCCTGGGGGTGGGGATGAGCTGCCCCTCATCTGGGAATGGTGCACAATGTCGTCGGGTAGGTATTCGGCTCTCCTGAGCTTCTTGATGTGTCCCTTCATGACGGAGGAGACCATCCACCTGCCTACCACTCCGGACATGGTTGGAGAAGGTCGAGGTGGGAAATGCGGACATGGGCGCTGGAGCTCGATTGTGCGAAAATGGATGAGCAAAGGAGGAAGAAGGCGTGGATGAAAAGGTGAATCCTTATCCCTTTATATGGCCAGACGAAACAATGCGTCCCAACTAGCCTGGTAAAACTCGCTTATCCCCCAAGCGCCGTAATCGATGGCGCGGTTGGGTTACCCACGCCCGTATTGATGAGAATCCCGTGATAAGGGGACACGATCTCTGCTTTGACAACACGTGTCAAAAAACTGCCTCACGTTATGTGCGGGGCTAGTTAAAGGAAATGGTTCGAATAATCACCGGGCCATGACATAATGTCGTGTTGCCAAAAAAAGTCAGCAAATTAGATTTGTGGAAATATTATTCTCTCTACGGTGGTATGTGGAACTTATTTTGCAGGGTCGGACACTATCCTTGTATTCAAATTCTTCTGTGGTGTATTCGGAGGAGGAACCCGCCTTGCAATGCCGAAGACAATACTGCGCGCCGGACTCATCGTCATTGAAAGCCTGGTTCAGGAGCTACTAAGGGAGTCCTGGATTAGGGGGTCTCCGTACAACCAGACTATATCCTTTGGCCGGAGTGTTGGACTATGAAGATACAAGATTGAAGACTTCGTCTCGTGTCCGGATGGGACTCTACTTGGCGTGGAAGGCAAGCTAGGCAATACGGATATGGATATCTCCTCCTTTGTAACCGACCTTGTGTAACCCTAACCCTCTCTGGTGTCTATATAAACCGGAGGGTTTTAGTCCGTAGGACACAACAATAACATACAATCATACCATAGGCTAGCTTCTAGGGTTTAGCCTCTCTGATCTCATGGTAGATCTACTCTTGTACTACCCATATCATCAATATTAATCAAGCAGGACGTAAGGTTTTACCTCCATCAAGAGGGCCCGAACCTGGGTAAAACATCATGTCACTTGTCTCTTGTTACCATCCGCCTTAGACGCACAGTTCGGGACCCCCTACCCGAGATCCGCCGGTTTTGACACCGACAATGATGCAAAACATGGCATGACATGCGGGATGTGATATGCAATGCATATGCGAGCTACGGAAGGGAAAGATTGGACCAGGAACCAACTTGGCAAACCAAGTGTGCCACTGGAAAGATGAGATGATTTCGGTCGAAATCGATATAAAGATCAACGAAATCGGATGCACGGTTTGCAAATGGCACGCAAAACAAGAATGGCACAATTCTGCGATTAACAGCATAATGCCATCTAGAATTCAACAAGAAACTAAGCTACTGCACTCCAACATAACAACAAAGCATATGGCAGTGATCTACTCAAGATGCCGTACAAAACATGAACACTGAGATGCGGATAAATCACACAAGAGCAGGTTCAAACAAGCATGGCAAAAGTGCAAAAGATATCAGCTTCACAGACTTAGTGAAAATACTAACATGCCAGGAATTAACACCAGGAAGCCATGTTTAGAGCAAGCAAACAACATGCTACAAGAACCTATCATAGCATGGAGGAAACTACTAAATGCATAGAATAAAAGTCCCTTACTGATCATGAGCCAAAAAGGCACAGAAGATATGATGGCACCCATGTAAACATAGCAAGTTTTATTAATAGATTCAGACTTAGCAGAAAACTGAGCATGGCATAAACAGAGTTATGAAGGCATCTTTGGGAGCTCGATTCACTCACCACAAGGCATTTCATGACAAAACAAGCATAGCATCAGCAATAAGACATGTTCATGAAGCTAACCATGGCAAGATCAAGTTCATAGAATGCATGGATCAACTACAACAACCATGGAAAAATTGATTAACATGTAAACAATCTGCCAGGATGTCAGGACCCGGACTCGATGTCACATCGATCTAGCCTGTAAAACCTCATATCACTTTGCGGCCTCACGCACGGTATCCCACGGGTGTCGCCTTACCTTTGCCCGGGGCCGTTTGCGCCTTTTGGCTCACGTATATGATAGTGTCACTAGCATCCATATGATAAGGAGCCCAGGCTGACATGACTAGTCGTAAACCCAAAGTGGCACAGACTTACAGGGACAGGCATCCTTGACCCAGCTTCGAACATGTCGGTCATCAGCAAGTGGGTCCGGGCTGTAGCACTGGGCTAGCAGGACTCCGGTAAACCGGGCTGTAGCGGGCTAACAGGACTCCGGTACTCAATGTGTGACATTTCCCCGAAGGGACAGACACCGGAATGAAGAAGGACACATGCCGGCCAGCCTAAGTGTTCCAGAGCAGTAGCAAGCTACCATGGCTCAGCGGTAACACTAGGAGACATTTCCCGGTAAGAGAGGCTACTAGAGATAAACAACTAGATAGTCATATCCCACACATACCAAGCATTTCAATAACATACACACAGTATGCTCGATATGTGCAAATACAACATGGCATCACAACATGACTCTACGACACAAGTACTTTATTTAAGGCTCAGAGAGCCATACATAACATACACATAGGTACGGGTCACACGACCCAGCATTCAAGTCATACAGTCATACAAACCAGCAGCGGAGGTAGCTTGTCTGAGTACAGACAACTAGTAAAATAAAAGAGGCTTGGAAAGCCTAGCTATACTACGTGGTCCTTCACAAGCTCAGGATCACCACCTGGGCCTTAGCCTACTCATTGATGTCAACGTCTACAAAGAACCCATCAGAAGGGGTTGCAGCGTCTTCTGTAAAAATGTAAATTATAGCAACATGAGTACAAAGGTACTCAGCAAGACTTACATCAGATCCTACATACATGCACATTATCAAGAAGGGTTGGTGGAGTTATTGCAGCAAGCCAGCTTTGACTCTTGGCTAGACTATTCTACGAGACTCCAACTTGAAATGGTTTTGCGTACACGAGTCCACTACTCACCACTTCAATACACTACCGAGGATCCACCTCCGTCTTCCTACGGAAGAGCCATCCTCGGCACTCACACTTATCTTGAGGCTTTTAGTAGTTCCCATTTACTTGTCTATGAACTGTATAGGCAACCAAGCAGTCCTTTACCGCGGACGCGGCTATTCGAATAGATCATGATAACCCTGCAGGGGTGTACTTCTTCATACATGTTTCCACCACTTAGCGTCTGCACACGATATGTGCTCGGCAGACTTCAAGCGAAAGCCGACGTGGGTGTAGACCACGACCTACCTAAACACCTAAGTCTCTAGTCTAGGTTTATCGCCTATTCGGGTTCCATCCATGAGGAGACCCGGCCGAGGTTTCACTCACAGCCCCAAACGATGTGAACAGGGTTCCCGAGATACCTAACGGGTATTCGGTACACCGTGCCACGTACCTACCGCATCACAGCCCACCCCTACGGTCAGCGCTGTCCACGGCCTCTAGTAGGCTACAAACAACAGAAACTACTTGCAACTCCTGGACAGAGAACTAGGGTGAATAAGAAGTCGAGCGGGGTCATATTTCAGGGCCCAATGCATGGTAGTAGCTGTATCTTAAATCACACATACATATCTCAGTGCTTAAGGTCGGCTTCAATGAAACAACCCACCATGTACTCCTACATGGCCTCTCATCGATACCTTTACCAAATCGTGTTCACCACACCACTCCTATTACCGACATAATCATTTCACTCTAGCCCATCACCCAGATGAACCAGACCTGACACGACTCTAAGCATAGCAGGCATAGCAAGGTAGGAACAACACATACATATGGCTCAAACAACTCCTACACATGCTAGTGGGTTTCATCTAGTTACTGTGGCAATGACAGGTCATGCAGAGGAAGTGGGTTCAACTACCGTAGCACACAGCAGTTTGAAACGCGTTGTCTTAATGCAGTAAAAGAGAGCAAGAGCGAGAACATGGGATTGTATCGATATGATCAAATGGTTGGTTGCTTGCCTGATGGTTCGATGCACTGATACGGTTCTTCATTAGGGTAATCACGGTACTCCTCGGAGGCAGAACCTGCTGCAAAGAACACCGATACACAACCATCACCAAACAATGTGCAAAAATATGATGCATGCATGAAACATGGCAATATGAGTGTGTTGGGCTAATGCAACTAAGACCAGAAGGGTTTGATCCAATTTGAACCAAAGATTCAAATTTCAAACTCATACATGGCCCTTTAAAGTGTTTTACCTTGTTCTGCATTAAACATCAAGTTAACTTGTTTCATCATGCATGAAAATAGTACAGATGGATAGATTGGATTTTTCTGATCATTTTTCATATATAACTTGTCTGATTTGGAGTTACAGATTAAAAGTTATGAATTTTTGAAGTTTAAATTATATTCTGGAATTTCCTATATTAGATTAAATCCAGAAAATCAATTACTGCGTCAGCCTGACGTCAGTGTGACATCAGCAAGTCAACGGGACACGGTCCGGGTCAAACCTGACAGTGGGTCCCGCGTGTCAGTGTGAGTAATTAAACTAAAATTAATTTAAACTAATCCTAATTAGTTAACAGGGCTGGGCCCCACCTGTCATTGACTCAGGAGAGTCAACCAGGGCCCACCCGTGGTCAAACCCGGGTCGGCTGCACCGGCGTTTAGCCTCCGGCGAGCCCGATGCGGCGGCGGAAGTGGTTTTTGCCGTTCTGGCAACCAAACGAGCCGCGGAGGCCACCGGAGAGGAGCTGAGGACGAACTGCAGCTCTTGGTGGAGTCCGTTGGGGTCGGGGTGGCCGGAGTTGGCGCCGGTGACGACTTTGGCGGCCACCGAAGTTCGGCCGAAGTCGAACTTGACGCAAGAGGGGTCGGTGAGGTGCGGGGAGTAGCTAGTTAGGTGCTACGTGACGCGGTGAGCATGATGGACACCGTGGAGTGGCCGGAGGGTGACCGGGAGCACGTCGGCGACGAGCTCCACGGCGGTCGGTGCGGTTGAGCTCCGGGAGGTCGCTACACAGCTCGGGAGCAAGAAAGGAAGGGAGGGGAAGATGGCTAAGCTCACGGGGAGTTCGACGAAGCCCTTGGTGCGGCCGGAGACGGACCGGAGCGACGACGGCGTTGAAGGGGATCTCCGGCGACAGCGGTTCGGTCGAGGTCGATGCGGTGGGCTCGGGCCTTGCGAGCGCTCGGGGCTCGGCTTGCTCGAAGGAGAGGAGGGTGGCGGAGCTCCTGGACACGGCGGCACGGCGTGGGGTTGACGGAGGGCGAGGGGGTGACAGCGATGGCGTCGGCCATGGCGGGGGAGCGCGAGAGAGAGGGGTTGGGGGAGAATGGAGATGTCCTGCGGGTTCACGGCGCTGCGTGGAGCTCATCCATCCAGCCCCGAGGCGAGGAGGTGGAGCAGGGGGCAGCCAGCTGCGTGGCGCGCGCTGCGGTCGCCGTCGGGCACCTGCCTGCCTGCCTGGCTGGCAAGCAGCTCGCTGGAGCGGCGCTGGGCTAGGCCGGCAGGTGGGCCGGGTGCTGGGCGCCAGGTAGGTTTTTTCTATTTTTTTTTCTGTTTTCTGTTTTTTTAATACTTCTGCAACTTTGTTGAATTAATAAAAGTACTTAGGCAACTCCTAAAATCACCAAACTACTCCTGGTCCATAGTTGGATTATTTCCAACATGAAACATTTTAGTTTGGAGATATTTGAGCATTTAAATATTTTATATAATTTTAAATGCCCAAATTCAAATATTTATGATTTAATTCAAAAACCCTGAGATGGCCTGGGAAAATGTGCATCACTTCTGGCAGAGGTTCTGAACCAAGACAAAAATGATGGGCATTTTAGAAGGGCATTTCAGGTTCATTGAAAAAGTTTTTAGTAAACCCTAGTTGGTTTCAGAGGGAGCTGGGGGTTCTGTCATCCCCATTTCAGGTTTCTGATGAAAGAATAAACATGATGCAACACTCTAATGCATGAACTAGCTAGGGTGTGACAACGCACCCCCACTCAAAAGAATCTCGTCCCGAGATTTGGGTTCCTCCGGGAAGAAGGCGGGGTACTCGAGTCGAAGACGATCCTCCCTTTCCCAAGTTGCTTCATCCTCAGAATGGTGCGACCATTGAACTTTGAGAAACTTGATATTATGACGTCGAGTGGTACGCTCGGCCTGATCGAGGATACGAATGGGATACTCTCGATACGTGAGATTATCTTGGAGATCAAGCGTTTCGTGGTCCACTCCACGGATAGGATCCGAGAAGCAACGCCTGAGTTGAGAAACGTGGAAAACATCGTGGACTCTGGAGAGATGCGGAGGTAGTTCCAACTGGTAGGCAACTTCTCCTCGTTTAGCGAGAATACGAAAAGGTCCAATGTAACGGGGAGCCAATTTGCCTTTGATACCGAAGCGATGGGTTCCCTTCAGAGGAGTAACCCGAAGGTAAGCCTTCTCGTCAACCTCGAAAGTCATAGCCTTATGTTTTCGGTCATATTGACTCTTTTGACGAGATTGGGCTGTTTTCAACTTTTCACGAACGATGCGAACTTGCTCTTCCGCTTCCTGAATCATATCCGGGCCAAAGAATTGTCTTTCCCCGGTTTCTGACCAGTTAAGGGGTGTTCGACACCGTCGTCCATAGAGAACTTCAAAAGGGGCTTTACCCAAGCTAGATTGATAGCTGTTGTTGTAAGCGAATTCGGCAAATGGAAGGCACTTCTCCCAATCCATTCCGAACGAGATAATAGAGGCTCGAAGCATGTCTTCTAGAATTTGGTTGACGCGTTCTACTTGACCACTCGATTGAGGGTGAAAAGCGGTGCTAAAGGAAAGGCGGGTTCCCATAGCATTTTGGAAACTTTCCCAAAATCGAGAGGTGAAAAGACTTCCTCGATCCGAGTTAATTTCCAAAGGAACACCATGGAGAGACACTATTTGGGAGATGTATAAATCTGCCAATTGACTAGCAGTTATACTCTCACGAACAGGTAAGAAATGGGCCACTTTGGAAAGACGATCGACAACGACGAAGATAGCATTATTCCCTCTCTTGGTCCTGGGAAAACCGGTAATGAAATCCATACCAATTTTATCCCATTTCCATTCAGGAATAGCTAAGGGTTGAAGGGTGCTAGCAGGCCGTTGATGCTCTGCTTTTACACGACGGCAGACGTCGCAATTAGCAATGTACTGAGCAATTTCTCTCTTCATCCTAGTCCACCAGAACCTCTGGCATAGGTCCTGATACATCTTGGTACTACCGGGATGAATGGTGAGAGGAGATTCATGAGCCTCCTTAAGGATCAACTGCCGTAGATGCTGGTTCTTGGGAACCACTAAACGGTTCTCAAAGTACACAACACCATGATCATTTGTGGAGAAACAACTAGCACCTCCGCTAGCAATGTTCTCCTTGATTTTAGATATTCCCTTATCTCGCTTTTGGGCAGCGATGATTTGATCCGTAAGAGTAGGTTTCGCCACCAAGGTGGAAAGAAAACCTTGAGGAACAATGTGAAGGTTAAGCTTCCGAAATTCCTCATGGAGAAGCGGTTGACTTTGTTGTAACATCAGGTTGTTACAATAAGATTTATGACTTAGCGCATCAGCCATGACGTTGGCTTTCCCTGGGGTGTAAGTTATTCCTAAGTCGAAATCTGTGATCAACTCAACCCAACGTCTTTGCCTGAGATTCAAATCCGGTTGGGTGAAGATGTACTTCAGACTTTGGTGATCAGTGAATATTTCGCAACGATTACCAAGGAGGTAATGTCGCCAGGTCTTAAGTGCATAGACTACGGCTGCAAGCTCTAGATCATGAGTAGGATAATTCTCCTCATGTGAGTGCAATTGCCGTGAAGTGTAAGCAATTACGTGTCGATCTTGCATGAGAATGCAACCTAGTCCTTGTCGCGAGGCATCGTAGTAGATAACGAAGTCCTTGGAGAAGTCTGGCGGTACCAGTACGGGAGCAGAAGTCAGGCGTCTTTTCAGTTCCTGAAAGCTGTGCTCACATTGTGGAGTCCATTCGAACTTTTTATCTTTCTTGAGGAGTTCGGTTAGAGGTTTAGCAACTTTGGAGAAGTTCTCGACAAAGCGACGGCAATAGCTCGCTAAGCCCAGAAAACTCCGAACTTGCTTGACCGATTCAGGTGGAGTCCAATTAAGGACGGCTTGAACTCGCTCAGGGTTAACAGCAATACCATTACCAGATATTACATGACCCACATAGGTCACTTTTGACAACCAAAATTCACATTTAGAGAATTTGGCATAAAGACGATGCTCTCGAAGTTTCTTCAACACTAGCCTTAGATGTTCGGCATGTTCTTCCTCGTTCTTGGAGTAGATGAGTATATCATCGAGGTAAACCACGACGAATTTATCCAGATACTCCATGAAGATTGAGTTCATCAACCGAGAAAAAGTGGCTGGAGCGTTGGTTAACCCGAAGGATATGACGGTGTACTCGTATTGGCCATAACGAGTAACAAAGGCCGTTTTAGGAATGTCCCCGTTCATGATTTTGATTTGATGGTAGCCCAACCTCAAATCCATTTTGGAGAAGACTGAGGATCCAGCGAGCTGATCATACAGGTCGTTGATCCTGGGGAGCGGATATTTGTTCTTGATTGTGACCAAATTGACAGGTCGATAATCTACAACCATCCGGTCCGTACCATCCTTCTTCTTGACGAAGAGGACGGGGCAAGCCCACAGAGATGAACTAGGTCGGATGAAACCCTTTTTCAAGGACTCATCGAGTTGTTTCTTAAGCTCGGCTAGTTCTAGTGGTGCCATCTTATAGGGTCTTCTAGCAATCGGGACGGTTCCTGGAATAAGGTCTATTACGAAGTCAACATCCCTGTCAGGTGGAACACCTGGCAATTCCTATGGGAAGACATCCGGGAAGTCACGGACTACCGGAACGTCCTCAAGGTCTGGCAAAGGGCTGGCGTTAAGAGAATATAACTGTCGCTTGGCTATTCGGGTCAAGACATTGACTATCTTCCCCGAGGGATGGGTGAGTTGAACAGTCCTAGAGAAACAATCAATTTTGGCATGATGAGCTGACATCCAGTCCATACCCAAGATGATATTAATATTTGAAGATTTAAGGGCTATCAGAGATGCGAGGAAAACAAGTCTGTCGACTTGAATTTCATTTCCATGGCTTACTCTAGAAGTTTGCCATTTGGATCCCAGAGTTTGAATTACCATAGAGGATGGCATGTCACAGAATGCGGTGTTATGCAAGCGAGCATAGTTCTCGGATATGAATGAATGAGATGCTCCTGTATCGAAAAGAACAGATGCCGGGTGGCAATTAACAAGGAGCGTACCGAGAACGATGTTGGAATCCTCTTGAGCTTCTTCGGCAGAGATACAGTTGACATGGCCACGTGTGGCGGTGGCCGGCTTGGCGTGGAACACTTTACCTGTCGGCTTGCCACGACCAACAGCTTTAGCAGGTTGGTTGGGGTTGGTCTGGGGGCACTCGCGCATATAGTGGCCAGATTCCCCACAGTTGAAGCAAGTCACGGAGCTGGTACGTGGAGGAGCATTGTTGGTTGGACCACCATAGGGCTTGGCTGGTGCAAACTGTTGAACGGGGCGAGGCGCCTGGAAGGATGGCCTCGGTGTGAACCTGGGTGGCAGGGCAGTGTTGGGCACCCACACGCGGCGCTTCTGAGGACCAGCACCGGATGAGGAACCCACGTCACGGCCATGCTTGCGTGTTACGTCATAATCAGTCTGACCAGTCTCAGCACTGATGGCCTTGTTAACAAGCTTCTGAAAAGATGTGCACTCATGCAGACGGAGGTCGCGGCGAAGCTCAGGACTAAGCCCCTTACGGAACCTTGCTTGCTTCTTGGCATCAGTAGAAACTTCCTCAGTGGCATATCGTGCGAGGTTACCGAACTCCCTGCTGTAAGCATCCACAGAGAGTCGGCCCTGAGTGAAACTGCAAAATTCCTCACGTTTACGGTCCATGAGACCCTCCGGAATGTGATGTTCACGGAAAGCCTCGCTGGATTCAGCCCAAGTAGTGACATGGCCCGCTGGGCGCATAGCTCCATAATTCTCCCACCATAGACTGGCGGGGCCTTCAAGATGATATGCAGCAAAGGTGACCTTGTCAGCCTCAGCTACTAGTGCAGAACGCAGTTTGTGAGAAATACTGTGAAGCCAGTCATCAGCGTCGAGAGGCTCGACGGAGTGGTGGAACGTGGGTGGATGTAACTTGATGAAATCACTGAGTGACACCACGTTGGTCCTCTGATGGTGTGCTGTGTTCTGTTCAATACGCTCCAACAAACGGTTGGTCTCCCGCTTGTTTCTTTCGGCTTCCATCATAACCTCGGCTAGGGAAGGAGGATGAGGCAGATTTACATTCCTGACTTCACTGCCTTCGGCCTGCTCTTGGGGAGCAGGGTTAGTGCGCGTGTTGACCATCCTAGGTAAACAAGATCATGATTTAGTCAGAATGATAAAATCCCGACACAGGATACAAAATGTAAGGAATAACTCGGAATGCAAGATGATCATCGGTATGACATGGTAGATACAGAAACTGCTCCTTTTATTCCATCGTCATACACACCATACAAGGTTTAGTACAAGACCAAACAAGGTACTATTATGGTGAAAAGAAGATTACATCTCATCGGAGGCATCCCAAGCTCCTATACATTATTTTTCTACACCTCCGGAAGGCGGTACAACTAGGTCATATCCCACGAGTCACGCAGGACGATAGACGACACAGCTAGTTCAAACTAGTGATACTACCACTAACTCAGACCGATCCATAGTAGTTCTCGTAGAAATCACCTCCATAGCCTGGAAGCTCAACATGATCATCCGGGAACAGACGATCTCGCGGAGCTTGTGGACCATAGGGGCTAGGATGAGGTCTTGGACCAACAGACGGTGGCCTGCGGGGACCGTGAGGTGGGGTGATGCCTCCTACATCACGCCAACCCATCACGTCTGGCAGAGCAGATCTCACAGGATAGAGATCGCGCATATCCGAATATCCAGCTTGCACCGCCGGTGCAAACCGAGTCAACGTGGCCCAATGGTCAGCACGGGTATTGAAAAGCTCTAGCCTCAAGGCCCGATTTTCACGGTCCTTATCCTCGAGCATCTCAGCAGTGGTGCGAGTCCGTGAATCCTCCTGAGTGGGGTCAGCATAGATAGCCTGGAGATACCCTTGTGCTCCCAGAAGTGATCCTGGCATATATCGGAAATCAGAGTCCCGAAATAGACCAGACCTGACTCGCATGATGGTCATCATAGAGTAGGCGTCGTCCTGCACAGCCATCTCAATAGTAACCCCGAGTCCATAGGAGCAGTGAAGGGGCTCGGTGGATCCAGGATAAGATGGAAATATCCTGACAGTGCAGAGATACTGGCTTTGATTAAAATCTCGAAATTGCTCTTCGACCGTGTACTCAGGATACCAACGGTATCCTGCCTCAGTCATTACCCTGACCAACATGGCGGTATGGCCGGGTACATCTAGGCATCGAGTCAGGCGAACCACTTGATTGAGGTCGCGAGTGGCCATCTGAAAGCACAACCATAATGCAAAGGCATTAGAATTTCTAGCAAAATTTCGGCAGCATAACAGCTGTAAATGCTCAAAAAGGATTTTGAGACATTTGACAAAGGATTTCATACACACTCAACAACATCATATCAAAGTTCTGAGTCCATCCTAACAACATAAGGTGATAGTAGAACTGAACTAGGCTTGTATCCATCAAACCTATAAGGTACTACTGATTAGTAACACGTGATCCTGATAGAGAGAATAGATCCTAATTCCTTAACCCCCAGTGGAAGAATAGACTGACTTAGATCAGAATGTCATAAGATAAAGGAGTAAAAAGAACCTTACGTTCCAACCCACAAACAATTCCCCTACATATAACTAAAGAATTTCTAGACTCAACATCGACCAGTTTGGCTTGGAGAACCTACAGGCAGTCCGGCTCTGATGCCAACGCTGTCAGGACCCCGACTCGATGTCACATCGATCTAGCCTGTAACACTTCATATCACTTTGTGGCCTCATGCACGGTATCCCACGGGTGTCGCCTTACCTTTGCCCGGGGCCGTTTGCGCCTTTTGGCTCACGTATATGATAGTGTCGCTAGCATCCATATGATAAGGAGCCCGGGCTGACATGACTAGTCGTAAACCCAAAGTGGCACAGACTTACAGGGACAGGCATCCATGACCCAGCTTCGAACGTGTCGGTCATCAGCAAGTGGGTCCGGGCTGTAGCACTGGGCTAGCAAGACTCCGGTAAACCGGGCTGTAGCGGGCTAACAGGACTCCGGTACTCAATGCGTGACATTTCCCCGAAGGGACAGACACCGGAATGAAGAAGGACACATGCCAGCCAGCCTAAGTGTTCCAGAGCAGTAGCAAGCTACCATGGCTCAGCGGTAACACTAGGAGACATTTCCCGGTAAGAGAGGCTACTAGAGATAAACAACTAGATAGTCAGATCCCACACATACCAAGCATTTCAATAACATACACAGAGTATGCTCGATATGTGCAAATACAACATGGCATCACAACATGACTCTACGACACAAGTACTTTATTTAAGGCTCAGAGAGCCATACATAACATACACATAGGTACGGGTCACACGACCCAGCATTCAAGTCATACAGTCATACAAACCAGCAGCGGAGGTAGCTTGTCTGAGTATAGACAACTAGTAAAATAAAAGAGGCTTGGAAAGCCTAGCTATACTACGTGGTCCTTCACAAGCTCAGGATCACCACCTGGGCCTTAGCCTACTCATTGATGTCAACGTCTACGAAGAACCCATCAGAAGGGGTTGCAGCATCTTCTGTAAAAATGTAAATTATAGCAACATGAGTACAAAGGTACTCGGCAAGACTTACATCAGATCCTACATACATGCACATTATCAAGAAGGGTTGGTGGAGTTATTGCAGCAAGCCAGCTTTGACTCTTGGCTAGACTATTCTACGAGACTCCAACTTGAAATGGTTTTGCGTACACGAGTCCACTACTCACCACTTCAATACACTACCGAGGATCCACCTCCGTCTTCCTACGGAAGAGCCATCCTCGGCACTCACACTTATCTTGAGGCTTTTAGTAGTTCCCATTTACTTGTCTATGAACTGTATAGGCAACCAAGCAGTCCTTTACCGCGGACGCGGCTATTCGAATAGATCATGATAACCCTGCAGGGGTGTACTTCTTCATACATGTTTCCACCACTTAGCGTCTGCACACGATATGTGCTCGGCAGACTTCAACCGAAAGCCGACGTGGGTGTAGACCACGACCTACCTAAACACCTAAGTCTCTAGTCCAGGTTTATTGCCTATTCGGGTTCCATCCATGAGGAGACCCGACCGAGGTTTCGCTCACAGCCCCAAATGATGTGAACAGGGTTCCCGAGATACCTAACGGGTATTCGGTACACCGTGCCACGTACCTACCGCATCACAGCCCACCCCTACGGTCAGCGCTGTCCACGGCCTCCAGTAGGCTACAAACACCAGAAACTACTTGCAACTCCTGGACAGAGAACTAGGGTGAATAAGAAGTCGAGCGGGGTCATATTTCAGGGCCCAATGCATGGTAGTAGCTGTATCTTAAATCGCACATACAGATCTCAGTGCTTAAGGTCGGCTTCAATGAAACAACCCACCATGTACTCCTACATGGCCTCTCATCGATACCTTTACCAAATCGTGTTCACCACACCACTCCTATTACCGACATAATCATTTCACTCTAGCCCATCACCCAGATGAACCAGACCTGACACGACTCTAAGCATAGCAGGCATAGCAAGGTAGGAACAACACATACATATGGCTCAAACAACTCCTACACATGCTAGTGGGTTTCATCTAGTTACTGTGGCAATGACAGGTCATGCAGAGGAAGTGGGTTCAACTACCGTAGCACACAGCAGTTTGAAACGCGTTGTCTTAATGCAGTAAAAGAGAGCAGGAGCGAGAACATGGGATTGTATCGATATGATCAAATGGTTGGTTGCTTGCCTGATGGTTCGATGCACTGATACGGTTCTTCGTTAGGGTAATCACGGTACTCCTCGGAGGCAGAACCTGCCGCAAAGAACACCGATACACAACCATCACCAAACAATGTGCAACAATATGATGCATGCATGAAACATGGCAATATGAGTGTGTTGGGCTAATGCAACTAAGACCAGAAGGGTTTGATCCAATTTGAACCAAAGATTCAAATTTCAAACTCATACATGGCCCTTTAAAGTGTTTTACCTTGTTCTGCATTAAACATCAAGTTAACTTGTTTCATCATGCATGAAAATAGTACAGATGGATAGATTGGATTTTTCTGATCATTTTTCATATATAACTTGTCTGATTTGGAGTTAGAGATTAAAAGTTATGAATTTTTGAAGTTTAAATTATATTCTAGAATTTCCTATATTAGATTAAATCCAGAAAATCAATTACTGCGTCAGCCTGATGTCAGTGTGACACCAGCAAGTAAACGGGACACGGTCCGGGTCAAACCTGACAGTGGGTCCCGCGTGTCAGTGTGAGTAATTAAACTAAAATTAATTTAAACTAATCCTAATTAGTTAACAGGGCTGGGCCCCACCTGTCATTGACTCAGGAGAGTCAACCAGGGCCCACCCGTGGTCAAACCCGGGTCGGCTGCACCGGCGTTTAGCCGCCGGCGAGCCCGACGCGGCGGCGGAAGTGGTTTTTGCCGTTCCGGCAACCAAACGAGCCGCGGAGGCCACCGGAGAGGAGCTGAGGACGAACCGCAGCTCTTGGTGGAGTCCGTTGGGGTCGGGGTGGCCGGAGTTGGCGCCAGCGACGACTTTGGCGGCCACCGGAGTTCGGCCGAAGTCGAACTTGACGCAAGAGGGGTCGGTGAGGTGCGGGGAGTAGCTAGTTAGGTGCTACGTGATGCGGTGAGCATGATGGACACCGTGGAGTGGCCGGAGGGTGACCGGGAGCACGTCGGTGACGAGCTCCGTGGCGGTGGGTGCGGTTGAGCTCCGGGAGGTCGCTACACGGCTCGGGAGCAAGAAAGGAAGGGAGGGGAAGATGGCTAAGCTCACGGGGAGTTCTACGAAGCCCTTGGTGCGGCCGGAGACGGACCGGAGCGATGACGGCGTTGAAGGGGATCTCCGGCGACGGCGGTTCGGTCGAGGTCGATGCGGTGGGCTCGGGCCTTGCGAGTGCTCGGGGCTCGGCTTGCTGGAAGGAGAGGAGGGTGGCGGAGCTCCTGGACACGGCGGCACGGCGTGGGGTTGACGGAGGGCGTGGCTATGGCGAGGGGGTGGCGGCGATGGCGTCGGCCATGGCGGGGGAGCGCGAGAGAGAGGGGTTGGGGGAGAATGGAGATGTCCTCTGGGTTCACGGCGCTGCGTGGAGCTCATCCATCCAGCCCCGAGGCGAGGAGGTGGAGCAGGGGGCAGCCAGCTGCGTGGCGCGCGCTGCGGTCGCCGTCGGGCACCTGCCTGCCTGCCTGGTCGGCAAGCAGCTCGCTGGAGCGGCGCTGGGCTGGGCCGGCAGGTGGGCCGGGTGCTGGGCGCCAGGTAGGTTTTTTCTATTTTTTTTCTGTTTTCTGTTTTTCAATACTTCTGCAACTTTGTTGAATTAATAAAAATACTTAGGCAACTCCTAAAATCACCAAACTACTCCTGGTCCATAGTTGGATTATTTCCAACATGAAACATTTTAGTTTGGAGATATTTGAGCATTTAAATATTTTATATAATTTTAAATGCCCAAATTCAAATATTTATGATTTAATTCAAAAACCCTGAGATGGCCTGGGAAAATGTGCATCACTTCTGGCAGAGGTTCTGAACCAAGACAAAAATGATGGGCATTTTAGAAGGGCATTTCAGGTTCATTGAAAAAGTTTTTAGTAAACCCTAGTTGGTTTCAGAGGGAGCTGGGGGTTCTGTCATCCCCATTTCAGGTTTCTGATGAAAGAATAAACATGATGCAACACTCTAATGCATGAACTAGCCAGGGTGTGACACAGGAACATTTTATAGCAAAAGTAGAGCAAGATTGAGACATGCTAGGGCACTCTATAATTGCAAATAGGTCCATGGATGGATAGAGCACAACCATATGTCCATATCATCCTTACTGAAGCAACTCAAAACAAGCATGGATCTCACTTTAGCATCATGTTTACATGGCATAAAAATAACAGAAGGAAAATGACTTAGCAGAATCCTAAGTCCCTGAAATCAGCAATATCATGAAGGCTACTTTGCATGCTTGTGCTAGTCACCACATTGATCACAAAAATACATGGCAAACACCTAAATATGGCATGGCTTAGATCAAAACACATCTAGAGCTCATGTTCATATGAAGCACCCATCAAATGTGACAAAAATGACAAATCCTCATAATCTGCTAAGTAACAGGAGCTAACATTTTATAGCACTCTTGCACCCTCTCATAAACAGATCTAGGGTTTGTCACGAAGAACGAGGATGGCCGGATCTCTCGCTGGAGAGGAGGGGACGCGGTGGCCGGAGCTTGCAGGGAGCTCGCCGGAGCTCTAGGGTCGCCGCATCCGGGACGAGGTAGGGAGGCGTCGAGGACGCTCAGGGCAGCGCGGGCGAAGGCAGCGGCGCATGGGCAACGAGGAGGCGGAGGAGCGGCGAGGTGGCGGAGTGCGGCGCGGCGACCGGAGCAGGCGGCGGCCGGAACAGGCGGGCGCACGGCGGCGGAGACTCGGGCGCACGGGCGGCGGAGGGCGCTGGGGGAGCCGGGCGGC
>NC_057809.1:378170308-378206806 GCF_018294505.1 Triticum aestivum | reverse complement strand
GGCTCGGGGGCTCGACCCGGGCTCGGGCAGGCCAGTGACGGCGGGCGGTGGCTCTGCCACATGGAGGAATGCCAGTGATGCGGGTGCGGTGGCGATTCGTGCGATGGCGGTGGACGTGTCCGGTGGTGGCGGGAGTGATTTTTTAGGGTTTCATCTGCGCGAGGATCTCGGGGAGGGCACATATTTATCTTTAGGAGGAGGTAGGAGTGTCCAAATGGAGTGTAGTTTTCGCCCACGCGATCGTGATCCGACAGCGGAGGACATGGAGATGGTTTGGAAGGGTTATTGGGCCGTTTTGGAGGGGTGTTGGGCTGCAATACACACGAGGCCTTTGCGGTTGCCCGGTTAACCGTTGGAGCATCAAACAGGCGGTCTACCGGTGGTGTACCAAGGCCGCTTGGCAAATCTCGGTCCATTCTAAGAATGATTAACACCCGCTCACGAAAAGAGACAAAAGGGGGACGCTGGTGCACGTAGGAGTGCTGGATTGCTAAACGGACAACGGGGAAAATGCTCGGATGCGTGAGACGAACACGTATGCAAATGAGATGCACATGATGACATGATATGGAATGCATGACATGAACAAAATGCAAAATGAAGACAAAAACCCAACCACGAAGGGAATCTCATAACTTGAAGCCGAAAATGGCAGAGTCGGAGTTACAAATATGGAAATCACATCCGGGGCGTTACAACACTCCACCACTACAAAAGGATCATGTCATGAGATCTAGGACTGAAAGAACTCCGGATATTCGGAACGGAGGTGGTCCTCGCGTTCCCTGGTGGCTTCTCGGTTGGAATGGTGTGACCACTTCACTTTCAGGAATTTGATAGGCTTGTTGCGAGTCTTGCGCTTAGTTTCTTCAAGAATAGCAATGGGATGCTCATGATAAGACATATCTTCTTGGAGATTAATCTCTTCGAAGTTAATGGTGCGGTCAGGAGTCTTGAAGCACTTGCGAAGCTGTGACACATGAAACACGTCGTGCACATTCGCAAAGTTGGACGGAAGCTCAAGTTGATAGGCGAGGTCGCCTCTTTTGCCAATAATCTTGAAAGGACCCACGTATCTAGGGGAAAGCTTCCCTGTGATACCAAAGCGACGAGTACCTTTCATTGGAGAGACGCGGAGGTAGACATGGTCTCCGATCTCGGAAGCCAAGTCACGATGATTACTATCATAGTAACTCTTCTGGCGTGATTGCGTGGCTTTGAGATTTTCATGGATGACTTTGCACATTTCTTCAGCTTCTTTGATTAAGTCATTTCCAGGAAGTTGGCATTCACCAGTCTCTGACCAATTAAGAGGGGTACGACACTTTCTGCCATAGAGAATCTCGAATGGGGCCTTGCCCGAACTCGCTTGGAAGCTATTGTTGTAGGAGAACTCAGCATATGGAAGACAACCTTCCCACTTCATACCGAAAGAAATGACACAAGCCCTGAGCATATCTTCAATGATTTGATTTACTCGCTCGACTTGGCCACTAGTTTGAGGATGGAAGGCTGTGCTGAAGCGAATGTTGGTGCCCATGGCCTTCTGGAAGGAGTCCCAGAACTTAGAAGTAAAGATGCTTCCACGATCTGAAGATGTCAACTGCGGAATGCCATGCAAAGAGACAATCCTAGAGGTGTATAGCTCTGCCAGCTGAGCTGCTGTGATAGATTATTTGATAGGAAGAAAATGAGCCACTTTAGTAAGCTTGTCGATGACAACGAAGATAGCATCATTTCCACGCTTGGACTTGGGAAATCTAGTTACGAAGTCCATCTCAATATGGTCAAACTTCCATTCTGGAATAGCAAGAGATTGGAGGAGACCACCTGGCCGTTGGTGTTCTTCTTTCACTCTTCTGCAGACATCACATTCATTCACGAATTGAGCAATTTCTCGCTTCATTCGAGTCCACCAATACGACTGCTTGAGGTCATGGTACATCTTTGTACTTCCAGGATGAATGGATAGAAGGGAATTGTGAGCCTCATTCATAATGACTTTCCGTGGATCACCTTTAGGAACCACAATTCGATCTTCGAGGAAAAGAGTATCTTTGTCATCAATGCGATAACACTTGTACTTGGGTTGGTTCTTGGCAATCCCATTTTTCACCTTCTTCACCATGGCATCAAGAAGTTGTGCCTCACGAATTTGATCTTCCAAAGTAGGAGAGACTTGGAGGTTGGCAAGAAAGCCTTGAGGAACAACTTGGAGATTAAGTTTGCGGAAAGCTTCACAAAGGTCCGGTTGGAAGGGCTTGAGAATTAAGCTATTACAGTAAGCCTTCCTGCTCAAAGCATCCGCAATGACATTGGACTTGCCTGGAGTATATTCCATACTCGGATTGTATTCTTGAATCATTTCGACCCAATGAGTGTGCCCGAGGTTGAGGTTGGGCTGAGTGAAGATGTACTTGAGGCTCTTATGATCAGTGAAGATGTCCACTTTCCTTCCCAACAAGAGATGTATCCATGTTAATAGAGCATGGACAACTGCCGCCAGCTCGAGGTCATTAGTGGGGTAGTTCTTTTCGTTGGGCTTGAACTGGCGAGAGGTATAAGCCACAACTTTCTTCTCTTGCATTAACACAGCACCGAGACCTTGCAGGGAGGCATCACAGAAAACTTTGAATGGTTTGGATTCATCAGGAGGAGTCAAAACAGGAGCTGTGACTAACTTCTCTTTGAGGGTGTTGAAAGCAATGTCACATTCAGATGTCTAGACATACTTAACATGCTTCTGGAGGAGGTTGGAAAGAGGCTTTGCAATCTTAGAGAAATTCTCAACGAATCTTCAACAATAGCTTGCAAGCCCAAGAAAGCTGCGGAGCTGCTTGACATTCTGAGGCGGTTCCCAATTCACAATTGCAGACACCTTCTCAGGATTAATAGCAATGCCCTTGGCGGAGATGATATGGCAAAGGTAGAGAACCTCATCAAGCCAGAACTCACACTTTGAAAACTTCGCATAGAATTGATGCTCTCTGAGTTTGTCGAGTACCAATCTCAAATGCTTGGCATGATCCTTCTTATTCTTGGAAAAGACCAAAATATCATCGAGATACACCAAGACGGAATCATTTGTGTAAGGGTTGAAGATGAAGTTCATCATGCGAGAGAACGTTGGAGGAGCATTAACAAGGCCGAAAGACATGACAATATATTCATAAGAACCATAGCTTGTTCTGAATGCTGTCTTGGGGATATCCTGTTCACGAATGCGAATCTGATGATAGCCCATACGGAGGTCAAGCTTGGAGAATACTTGGGCACCTTTGAGTTGCTCGAATAGCTCATTGATGTTGGGAAGTGGGTACTTGTTCTTTATTGTTTTTTTGTTCAATGGACGGTAGTCGACACAAAGTCGGTCCGTGCCATCCTTCTTCTTGACAAAAAGAACACCACAACCCCATGGAGAAGAACTCAGTCTGATCAGACCCATACGCTCTTGTTCATTGAGTTGTTTCTTCAGCTCCTTCAACTCTTTTGGTCCAAGCTTGTAAGGACATTTGCAAACAGGTTCCGTGCCACGCTCAAGATCGATAACGAATTCAACTAGCCGATGAGGAGGCATTCCTGGAAGCTCTTCTGGAAACACATCTTGATATTCACAAAGGACTGGAATCTGAGAGATGGCATTCAACTCGCCCTTCTCATTGAGAGAAAACAGCCGAATGGTTTCGTCACGAGTGGCATAGATGATCACATCCTTAGAAGAGTGTGTCAGTTGAATCTGCCTGGCAGCACAATCAAGTTGAGACTTGTGCTTAGAAATCCCGTCCATGCCGAGAATTAGATCAATATCTGAGTCACCAAGAACCATTGGAGAACACAGAAATCTATAGTCTCCCATCTTGATGGAAACATCCGGAGCCATCATTTTGGTGTTCATGACAAACCCGGAGAGGAAACCGCTATCGGCTTAGGCAAATTGACAGTATGCAAATCGTGCATGGATGCAAAAGGCTTTGATATGAATGAAATAGAAGCGCCAATATCAAATAAGACTCTTGCAGGAATATCATTAACTAGAAGATTACCCATGATCACTTCTGAAGAATCCTCTGCCTGATCTACATTCATCATGTTGACCTTTGCAGACTTGGAATTATGCTTGACCACTGCATTGCTGGAAGATCTCACAGGAGGAGGAGGCGGAAGGCGCCTTTGGTTGAAGCATTTGTTTGCATAGTGCCCTTTCTGTTGACACTTGTTGCAAGTAACCTCTAAGAGCGGACGGTGATAAGTAGCACTTGACCTTGGAGTTTGAGACTGAGATTTGTTCTGATAGCCTGGGTTGGGTGGGTGGGAAGATCCACTGCCACCTTTGCTCTTCTACTGGTAAGGCTGACGGAATAGAGGAGGAGGAGGCAACCAGAACTTCTGTTACTTAGCTGACACTTGAGACGAAGAAGAAGACTGAACTGCATCCCTGACTCTCTTCTTACAAGCATCACACTTGAGCTGAGCGGCCTCTTGCTTTAGTGCCATGTTGTAGAATTCATCATACTTGGTCGGCTCAAAAAGCACGAGAGCTAATTGCAGATCTTCTCTGAGGCCACCTCTGAATTGATAAATCATGCCCTTCTCATCAGGGACGTCTTGTTTAGCGAAGCGAGCGAGTTTCTGAAACTGGATATTGTATTGATACACAGACATGTTGCCTTGTTTGAGATTGCCGAACTCCTCACGCTTACTCTCAGCAACACTTTGTGGAATGTGATGAGCTTTGAAGTCTCGGCGGAAATCATCCTAGGTAATCACATGACCTCCTCTGGAATCTTTGTATTGTTGATCCCACTCAACAGCTTGATCCTTGAGTTGAAACGAAGCAAACTTGACAAAGTCCTCAGTCCTGACATTGCTACACTCAAAATGTTTGTAGATATCCACGAGCCATTCGTCGGCGTCTGTGGCCTTGAAACAGTTGCTGAAGGACTTCGGCTGGTTTGTGAGGAACAGATTGAGGGTAGCAAGCTGAGGCTGATTGTTGCCCTGGCCTTGATTTCCTTGGTTGCCTTGCCCTTGGGTGCGCTCTTGCAAGAGTTGCAAAAGCATCTGAGTGTTGGCATTGGTGGCTGCCATGACAGCTTGCCGTGCCTCCGGAGGTGGAGGTGGTGGCGGAGGGTTCGACTGATCCCCATCATTGCGGTCCGGATTCTAACGCGTTGGAGGAGCCATCCTAAAGAGGTTGACATCCGTTAGCATCTTGAAAGACATATATTCAAGCTGAATCAAAGGATCGAAATTGCAACATATAGCCTTAACATTCGAGCAAGAATGAACGAATGAATTCCAAAGTAAATCATCACACTTCCATTAAGTTGAGAAGCCACTTAGATAAAGGTAGACGAATAAATCAACAAGGTACGGATATTAACAAATAATTGGTAAGGATTACCCTATCACAAACCGAATATCTGCGGGAAGAAATACTAGAGCTACATGAATTCCCACCTATGAAACTCCCGAAACTTTCTGGTTATGCAATCAGGTGTTGGGGATATAGGGGAAGCATAATATCTCACCCAAAACTAGCAAATCCTACATCCAGCTGTATCCATCCTTCAACACATAACCAAGAAACCTTCAGAAATCATTTACCTCAACCTTCGAAAAGCATCCGTTATATGAGTTATGGAAATACTCCCAAACTCCCACCCCAGTAATGGGTGGCATCAAGGTTATCTCACCAACAACTGCATAAAAGAGATTTTCGATGTCGGCGAACTCAGGTATTCCAGAATTGCAAAGATAAAATTGTGACGACAACACCTCGGAGCTCAACTCCCCAGGACACTACCACAACCCCTAAATGTCAGGAGGCACCAAGAACAATGTTCTCATCACAAAACCATCAAAATGATTCCAAGATACCCGCGTGATCCTGAATTTTTTTAGTGAAATTTGAGGAGAGAAGAGTCCAAACTCTACGTCAGGAGGCCTCACTAGAGTGCAAAGGGACCGAGGAGTAAAAAGAATCCTACTCTCCGATATATATAATCCTAAGACTCAAAACATTTTTTCTAGACTCAACAACGTCAGTGATTTGATCAAGCAGGGGGCTCCTAAGTCGGGAAAGGATCTGATTACCAACTTGTAACACCCACAATGCGGCTATATCTCCCATGTGTCGGGGCACAACTTAGAGGCATAGCCGCATGGTAGTCATGTCGCAAGAGGGGTAATCTTTACACATCCCATGTACTGAATAAGAAAGGGATAAGGAGTCGGCTTACAATCGCCACTTCACACAATACATAAATATATCATACATCATCCAGAATACAATCAAGGTCCGACTACGGAACCAAAATAAAGAAAGACAATCCAAATGCTAGATCCCCGATCGCCCCAACTGGGCTACTCTACCGATCATCTGTAAAAGAGACATAGTAACGGCCTGAATCCTCGTTGAAGTCCCACTTGAGTTCGGTAGCATCCCCTGCACTAGCATCATCGGCACCTGCATCTATTTGGAAGTATCTGTGAGTCACGGGGACTCAGCAATCTCACACCCTCGCGATCAAGACTATTTAAGCTTAAAGGTAGGAAAAGGTAGTGATGTGGAGCTGGAGCAAGCACTTGCATATATGGTGGCTAACATACAAAAAAGAGAGCGAGAAGAGAAGCTAGGCATGGTCGAGAAGCTAATAGTGATCAAGAAGTGATCCTGAAGCTACTTACGTTCAACCATAACACGAGACCGTGTTCTCTTCCCGGAGTCCGCCGAAAAGAGACCGCCATGGCTACACACGCGGTTGATTCATTTTAGTTAAGTTAAGTGTCAAGTTTTCTACAACCGGATATTAACAAATTCCCATCTGCCCATAACCACGGGCACGACTTTTGAAAGTTCAAAACCCTGCAGGGGTGTCCCAACTTAGCACATCACAAGCTCTCACAGTCAACGAAGGATATTCCTTCTCCCAGGAAGACCCGATCAGACTCGGAATCCCGGTTACAAGACATTTCGACAAAGGTAAAACAAGACCAGCAAAGCCACCCGAGGTGCCAACAAATCCCGATAGGAGTCACATGTATCTCATTCTCAGGGCACACCAAATGGGCAAGACGTCGGGTTGGCATAAACCCTGGTTGCCCAGGGGGTGCCGGACATCGCCCAGTTTGGACCAACACTCAGAGGAGCACTGACCCGGGGGTTTAAAATAAAGATGTCCCTTGAGTCCGCGGAACCCAAGGGAAAAAGGCTTAGGTGGCAAATGGTAAAACCAAGGTTGGGCCTTGTTGGAGGATTTTTATTCAAGGCGAACTGTCAAGGGGTTCGCATAACACCCAACCGCGTAAGGAACGCAAAATCAAGGAACATAACACCGGTATGATGGAAACTAGGGCGGAAAGAGTGGAAAAAACACCAGGTATAAGGCCGAGCCTTCCACCCTTTAACAAGTATATAGATGCATTAAAGTAAACAAGATATAATAATGATATCCCAACAATATCCATGTTCCAACATGGAACAAACTTCATCTTCACCTGCAACTAGCAACGTTATAAGAGGGGCTGACCAAAGCAGTAACATAGCCAAACAACGGTTTGCTAGGAAAGGTGGGTTAGAGGCTTTACATGGCAATATGGGAGGCATGATATAGCAAGGTGGCAGGTATCGCGGCATAGCAATAGAGCGAACAACTAGCAAGCAAAGATAGAAGTGATTTCGAGGGTATGGTCATCTTGCCTGCAATGTTCTTAGAGTTGACGAAAGCTTGATCCTCGTAAGCGTACTCAACAGGTTCCTCGAATACGTGGTCATATCCCGGCTCTACCCAAAGCAAGAACACAAGCATATGACCAACAATCAATCACGGTGCAATGCACAAGCAACATGATGCAAAACATGGCATGACATGCGGGATGTGATATGCAATGCATATGCAAGCTTCGGAAGGGAAAGATTGCACCAGGCACCAACTTGGCAAACCAAGTGTGTCGATGGAAAGATGAGATGATTTCGGTCGAAATCGATATAAAGATCACCGAAATCAGATGCACGGTTTGCAAATGGCAAGCAAAACAAGAATGGCACAATTATGCGATTAACAGCACGATGCCATCTAGAATGCAATAAGAAACTAAGCTACTGCACTCCAACATAACAACAAGGCATACGGCAGTGATCTACTTAAGATGCTTGACAAAACTTGAACACTGAGATGCGGATAAATCACACAAGAGAAGGTTCAAACAAGCATGGGAAAAGTGCAAAAGATATCATCTTCACAGACTTAGTGAAAATACTAACATATCAGGAATTAACATCAGGAAGCCATGTTGAGAGCAAGCAAACAACATGCTATAGGAACATATCATTGCAAACAAAGGCATGGCATGAAACTACTAAATGCATAGAATAAAAGTCCCTTACTGATCATGAGCCAAAAAAGCACAGAAGATATGATGGCACCCATGTAAACATAGCAAGTTTTATTAACAGATTCAGACTTAGCAGAAAACTGAGCATAGCATAAACAGAGTTATGAAGGCATCTTTGGGAGCTCGATTCACTCACCACAAGGCATTTCATGACAAAACAAGCATATCATCAGCAATAAGACATGTTCATGAAGCTAACCATGGCAAGATCAAGTTCATAGAATGCATGGATCAACTACAACAGCCATGGAAAAATTGATTAACATGTAAACAATCTGCCAGGAACATTTTATAGCAAAAGTAGAGCAAGATTGAGACATTCTAGGGCACTCCATAATTGCAAACAAGGCCATGGATGGATAGAGCACAACCATACGTCCAAATCATCCTTACTAAAGCAACTCAAAAAAAGCATGGATCTCACTTTAGCATCATGTTTACATGGCATAAGAATAACAGTATGAAAAGGACTTAGCAAAATCCTAAGTCCCTGAAATCAGCAATATCACGAAGGCTACTTTGCATGCTTGTGCTAGTCACCACATTGATCACAAAAAATACATGGCAAACACCCCTGTAAATATGGCATGTCATAGATCAAAACACATCTAGAGCTCATGTTCATATGAAGCACCCATCAAATGTGACAAAAATGACAAATCCTAATAATCTGCTAAGTAACAGGAGTTAACATTTTATAGCACTATTGCATCAGTGATTTGGGCACCCATATGAACTCAAACAAGCATGACACAATGGAACAAAATGAAGAGCACATCATCATGAACATTTTGATATATTACACGCACAGAACGGAGCAGCACACATGAAGCTATGATGCAATCAACAGGGCCTGAAAAAGTTACACAGAAAGGACTTAGACGAAAATTACCCTCTCAGAAACAGAACTAGAGTTTGTCGCGAAAAACGAGGATGGCCGGATCTCTCACCAGAGAGGAGGGGACGTGGCGGCCGGAGCTTGCGGGGAGCTCGCCGGAGCTCTGGGGTCACCGGATCCAGGACGAGGTAGGGCGGCGACAAGGAGGCGCGGGGCAGCGCGGGCAAAGGCGGCGGCGCACAGGCGACGAGGTGGCAGAGGAGCGGCAAGGCGGCGGAGTGCGACGCGGAGACCGGAGTAGGCGGCGGCCGAAGCAAGCGGGCGCACGGCGGCGGAGGCTCGAGCGCACGGGCGTCGGAGGGCGCTGGGGGAGCGGGGCGACGGCGCCCGGGCACGGGGGCTCGACCCGGGCTCAGGCGGCCGATGACGGCGGGCGGTGGCGCTGCCACGTGGCAGAATGCCAATGGTGCAGGCGCGGCGGCGATTCGTCCGATGGCAGCGGGAGCGATTTTTAGGGTTTCATCTGCGCGAGAATCTCGGGGAGGGCACATATTTATAGGTAGGAGGAGGTAGGAGTGTCCAAATGTAGTGTAGTTTTCGCCCACTCAATCGTGATCCAACAGCGGAGGACATGGAGATGGTTTGGAAGGGTTATTGGGCCATTTTGGAGGGGTGTTGGGCTGCAACACACACGAGGCCTTTGCGGTTCCCCGGTTAACCGTTGGAGCATCAAACAGACTCCAAATGGCACAAAATTTGACAGGCGGTCTACCGGTGGTGTACCTAGGCCGCTTGGCAAATCTCGGTCCATTCTTAGAATGTTTAACACACGCTCACGAGAAGAGACAAAAGGGGGACGCCCGTGCACGTAGGAGTGTCAGATTGCAAAACGGGCAACGGGGAAAATGCTCAGATGCATGAGGCGAACACGTATGCAAATGAGATGCACATGATGACATGATATGAAATGCATGACATGAACAAAATGCAAAACAAAGACATATGTCAAGTGATTCACATGTGTCAAGTGATTCAAAATCAAGTGACTCCAAAAGTCCATCAACATGGAGTTTCTTCATGTGTTTTACACCAATATGACCTAAGCGGCAATGCCACAAGAAAGTGGTACTATCATTCTTAACTTCGCATCTTTTGGCATCAATATTATGAACATGTGTATCACTACGACTGAGATTCAATAAACGATTCACATTCGGTGCATGACCATAGAAGGTATTATTCATGTAAATAGAATAACCATTATTCTTTGACTTAAATGAACAACCATATTGCAATCAACATGATCTAATCATGTTCATGCTCAACACAGACACCAAAAAACATTTATCTAGGTTAATCACTAATCTCGAAGGTAGAGGGAGCGTGCGATGATGATCACATCAACCTTGGAAACACTTCCAACACACATCATCACCTCGCCCTTAGCTAGTCTCCATTTATTTGGTAGCTTTTGTTTCGAGTCACCAATATTAGCAACTAAACTAGTATCTAATACCCAGGTGCTACTAGGAGTACTAGTAAGGCACACATCAATAACACGTATATCAAATATACTTTCGTTGAAGTTGCCAGCCTTCTTATCTACCCAGTATTTGGAGCATTTCCTCTACCAGTGACCGTTCCCCTTACAATAGAAGCACTTAGTCTCGGGTTTGAGTTCAACCTTGGGTTTCTTCACTAGAGCGGTAACTTGTTTGCCATTCATGAAGTTTCCCTTCTTTTCCCTTGCTTTTCTTGAAACCAGTGGTCTTCTTAACCATCAACACTTGATTCTCCTTCTTGATTTCTACCTTCGTGGCCTTATGTACGGCGAATAGCTCCGGGATCATCTCCATCCCTTGCATGTTATTGTTCATCACAAAGCTCTAATAGCTTGGTGATAGTGACTGAAGAACTCTATCAATCACTATCTTATCTGGAACATTAACTCCCACTTGATTCAAGCGATTATAGCACCTAGACATTCTAAGCACACGCTCATTGGCTGAGCTATTCTCCTCCATCTTGTAGGCAAAGAACTTGTCAGAGGTCTCATACCTCTCAACATGGGCATGAGCCTGAAATACCAATTTCAACTCTCGGAACATCTCATATGTTCCATGGAATTCAAAATGCCTTTGGAGCCCTAATTTTAAGCCATAAAGCATGGCGCACTAAACTATCAAGTAGTCATCAGAACGTGTCCGCTAGATGTTCACAACATCCATAGACGACGCTAGAGAGGTTGGCACACCGAGCGGTGCATCAAGGACATAAGCCTTCTGTGCAGCAGTGAGGACAATCCTCAGACTATGGCCCTAGTCCACATAATTTCTTACAATATCTTTCAACTTAGTCTTTCTCTAGGAACGTATTAAAACAGGGAGCTACAGTGCGAGCTATTGATTTAAAACATAATTTGCAAAGCTTGGACTATCATTCATGATAATGAGTTCAATTAATCATATTACCTAAGAACTCCCACTCTAATCAACATCCCTCCAGTTGTCTGAGTGTAACACGATCCAAATTCACTAACCCAAGTCCGATCATCACGTGAGATGAGGTGTTTTCAATGGTGAACATCTCTATATTGATCATATCTACTACATGACTCGTGTTCGACCTTTTGGTCTCTTGTGTTCCGAGGCCATGTCTGTACATGCTAGGCTCGTCAAGTTTAACCCAAGTGTTCCGCATGTGCAACACTGGCTTGCACCCGTTGTATGTGAATGTAGAGTCTATCACACCCGGTCATCACGTGGTGCTTCGAAACGATGAACTTTCACAATGGTGCACACTTGGGGTGAACACAATTTTATCTTGAAATTTTAGTTAGGGATCACCTTATAATGCTACCATCCTACTAAGCAAAATAAGATGCATAAAAGGATTAACATCACATGCAAATCATAAGTGACAAGATATGGCCATCAACTTGTGCTTTTGATCTCCATGTCCAAAGCACCGGCATGATCTCCATCGTCACCGGCATGACACCATGATCTCCATCATCGTGTCACCATCGGGGTTGTCATGCCAACCATGCTTATACTACTATTGCTACCATTTAGCGGTAAAGTAAAGCATTACATAGTGCTTAGTGATTGACGCACAGGCCATACAATAATTAAAGACAACCCTATGGCTCCTGCCAGTTGCCATATGCATCGACATGCAAGTCGATATAAACTATTACAAACATGATCATCTCATACATCAAATATATTTCATCATGTCTTTGGCCATATCATATCACAACATACCATGAAAAAACAAGTTAGACGTCCTCTAATTGCTGTTGCATGTTTTATATGGCTGCTATGGGTATCTAGCAAGAACGATTCTTACCTACGCAAAGCCTCACACTTGTGCGCATCAGTCCTAAACAAACGGTGTTTTACCCCTTTCCGCGATGGCATTTGGAACCGTGCTACCTCTTGAGCACTGCGTGGTTTTCCCTTGAAGAGGAAAGGGTGATGCATCAAAGTAGCGTAAGTATTTCCCTAAGTTTTTTAGAACCAAGGTATCAATCTAGTAGGAGACCACGCGCGAGTCACCTCGTACCTACACAAACAAATAAGAACATCGCAACCAACGCGATAAAGGGGTTGTCAATCCCTTCACGGCCACTTGCAAGAGTGAGATCTCGAAAAGATAATAATAATAAGATAAATATTTTTGGTATTTTTATGATATAGATTGAAAGTAAAGATTGCAAAATAAAATAGATTGAAAACTTGTATGATGGAGAATAGACCCGGGGGCCATAGGTTTCACTAGTAGCTTCTCTCAAGATAGCATAAGTATTACAGTGGGTGAACAAATTACTGTCAAGCAATTGATAGGAAAGCGAATAATTATGAGAATATCTATGTATGATCATGTATATAGGCATCACGTCCGTGACAAGTAGACCGATTCCTGCCTGCATCTACTACTATTACTCCACACATCGACCGCTATCCAGCATGCATCTAGAGTATTAAGTTCATAAGAACAGAGTAACACCTTAAGCAAGATGACATGATGTAGAGGGATAAACTCAGGCAATATGATATAAACCCCATCTTTTTATCCTCGATGGAAACAATACAATACATGTTGTTTCCCTTTCTGTCACTGGGATCGAGCACCGTAAGATTGAGCCCAAAGCTAAGCACTTCTCCCATTGCAAGAAAGATCAATCTAGTAGGCCAAACCAAAATGATAATTCGAAGAGACTTGCAAAGATAAATCAATCATATATAAATGAATTCAGAGAAGACTGAAATATTGTTCATACATAAACTTGATCATAAACCCACAATTTATTGGATCTCAACAAACACACCGTAAAAGAAGATTACATCGAATAGATCTCCAAGAGAATCGAGGAGAACTTTGTATTGAGATCCAAAGAGAGAGAAGGAGACATCTAGCTACTAGCTATGGACCCAAAGGTCTGAAGTAAACTACTCACACATCATCGGAGGGGGCATGGAGTTGATGTAGAGGCCCTCCATGATCAATTCCCCCTCCGGCGGAGCTCCGGAAAAGGCCCCAAGATGGGATCTCTTGTGTACAGAAGGTTGCGGCGGTGGAAATAGGGTTTCGTGGTGCTCCTGGATGTTGTTGGGGTATATGGATATATATAGGAGGAAGAAGTAGGTCGGTGGAGCCATGAGGGTGGAGGGCGCGCCCAGGGGGGTAGGCGCGCCCCCTGCCTCGTGGCCTCCTTGATTGTTTCTTGACGTCCACTCCAAGTCTCCTGGATCACGTTTTTACCAAAAATAACGCTCCCGAAGGTTTCATTCCGTTTGGACTCCATTTGATGTTCCTTTTCTGCGAAACACTGAAATAGGCAAAAGAACAACAATTTGGACTGGGCCTCCGGTTAATAGGTTAGTCACAAAAATAATATAAAAGTGTAAAATAAAGCCCATTATCATCCAAAACAGATAATATAATAGCATGGAACAATCAAAAATGATAGATACGTTGGAGACGTATCAAGCATCCCCAAGCTTAATTCCTGCTCGTCCTCGAGTAGGTAAATGATAGAAACAGAATTTTTGATGTGGAATGCTTCTTAACATAATTCTCAATGTAATTTTTTTTATTGTGGCATGAATGTTCAGATCCGAAATATTCGAGATAAAAGTTTAATATTGACATAGAAATAATAATACTTCAAGCAAACTAACTAATCAATCATGTCTTCTCAAAATAACATGGCTAAAGAAAGTTATCCCTACAAAATCATATAGTCTCGCTATGTTGTATCTTCATCACACAAAATATTAAATCATGCACAAGCCCGATGACAAGCCAAGCAATTGTTTCATACTTTTGATGTTCTCAAACTTTTTCAATTTCCACGCAATACATGAGCGCGAGCCATGGACATAGCACTATAGGTGGAATAGAATGGTGGTTGTGGAGAAGAAAAAAAGCAGAAGATAGTCTCACATCAACTAGGCGTACTCAATGGGCTATGGAGATGCCGATCAATAGATATCAATGTGAGTGAGTAGGGATTGCCATGCAACAGATGCACTAGAGCTATAAGTGTATGAAAGCTCAACAAAATAAACTAAGTGGGTGTGCATCCAACTTGCTTGCTCACGAAGACCTAGGGCAATTTGAGGAAGCTCATCATTGGAATATACAAGCCAAGTTGTATAATATAAAATTCCCACTAGTTTATGAAAGTGACAACATAGGAGACTCTCTATCATGAAGATCATGGTGCTACTTTGAAGCACAAGTGTGGAAAAAGGATAGTAACATTGTCCCTTCTCTCTTTTTCTCTCATTTTTTATTTGGGCCTTCTTTCTTTTTTTATTTTGGCCTCTTTTCTCTTTTTTTCGTCCGGAGTCTCATCCCGACTTCTGCGGGAATCATAGTCTCCATCAACCTTTCCTCACTGGGACAATGCTCTAATAATGATGATCATCACACTTATTTTTACTTACAACTCAAGAATTACAACTAAATACTTAGAACAAAATATGACTCGATGTGAATGCCTCCGACGGTGTACCGGAATATGCAATAGATCAAGAGTGACATGTATGAAAAAATTATGAATGGTGGCTTTGCCACAAATACAATGTCAACTACATGATCATGCATGGCAATGTGACAATGATGAAGCGTGTCATAACAAACGGAACGGTGGAAAGTTGCATGGCAATATATCTCGGAATGGCTATGGAAATGCCATAATAGGTAGGTAAGGTGGCTGTTTTGAGGAAGGTATATGGTGGGTTTATGGAACCGGCGAAAGTTGCGCCGTACTAGAGAGGCTAGCAAATGTGGAAGGGTGAGGGTGCGTATAATCCATGGACTCAACATTAGTCATAAAGAACTCACATACTTATTGCAAAAACCTATTAGTTATCAAAACAAAGTACTACGCGCATGCTCCTAGGGGGGTAGATTGGTAGGAAAAGACCATCGCTCGTCCCCGACCGCCACTCATAAGGAAGGCAATCAATAAATAAATCATGCCCCGACTTCATCACATAATGGTTCACCATACGTGCATGCTACGGGAATCACAAACTTAAACACAAGTATTTCTCAAATTCACAACTAATCAACTAGCATGACTCTAATATCACCATCTCCATATCTCAAAACAATTATCAAGTATCAAACTTCTCATAGTATTCAATGCACTTATATGAAACTTTTTGTAATGTCTAAAAGAAAATTGCCATGTTGTTCTAAAGGACTCTCAAAATAATATAAGTGAAGCATGAGAGATCAATTATTTCTATAAAATAGAACCACCACCGTGCTCTAAAAGATATAAGTGAAGCACTAGAGCAAAAACTATATAGCTCAAAAGATATAAGTGAAGCACATAGAGTATTCTAATAAATTCCGATTAATGTGTGTCTCTCTCAAAAGGTGTGTAGAGCAAGGATGATTGTGGTAAACTAAAAATAAAATACTCAAATCATACAAGACGCTCCAAGAAAAATACATATCATGTGGTGAATAAAAATATAGCTCCAAGTAAAGTTACCGATGAACGAAGACAAAAGAGGGGATGCATTCCGGGGCATCCCCAAGCTTAGGCTTTTTGGTGTCCTTGGATTTTACCTTCGGGTGCCTTGGGCATCCCCAAGCTTAGGCACTTGCCACTCCTTGTTCCATAATCCATCAAATCTTTACCCAAAACTTGAAAACTTCACAACACAAAACTTAACAGAAAATCGCGTGAGCTCCATTAGCGAAAGAAAACAAAACACCACTTCAAGGTACTGTAATTAACTCATTCTTTATTTATATTTGTGTTAAACATACTATATTCCAACTTTTCTATGGTTTATAAACTCTATTACAGGCCATAGATTCATCAAAATAAGCAAACAACACACGAAAAACAGAACAGTCTATACTAATCTGTAACTAACGCAAACTTCTGGAACCCTAAAAATTCTAAAATAATTTTCTGGACGTGGGGAATTTATCTATTAATCATCTGCAAAAAGAATTAACTAAATATCGCTCTCCAATAAAAAATGGCAGCAATTTGCATGAGCGCTAAAGTTTCTGTTTTTTACAGCAAGAACAAAAAGACTTTCCCCAAGTCTTCCCAACGGTTATACTTGGCACAAACACTAATTAAACACAAAAAAACACAACCAAAACTGAGGCTAGATAAATTATTTATTCAAAAAACATAAAATAAATATGTTAGGTTGTCTCCCAACAAGCGCTTTTCTTTAAAGCCTTTTAGCTAGGCTTTGATAATTTTAATGATGCTCACATGAAAGAAAAAGAATTGAAGAACGAGAGGAGCATCATACACATCTAATTCTAACATACTTCCTATGCATAGGCATTTTATAGGCAAACAAATTAGCAAGGCAAGCAGAAACTAGCATATGCAAGGAAGCGGAAAGAAACAATAGCAATCTCAACATAACGAGAGGTAATTTAGTAACATGAAAATTTCTACAACCACATTTTCCTCTCTCATAATAATTGCATGTAGGATCATTAGCAAATTCAACAATATAGCCATCACAAAACATATTCTTAACACGATCCACATGCATGCGAAGTTGACACTCTTCCAAAATAGTGGGATTATCATTAACTAAAGTCATGACCTCTCCAAACCCCTTTTATCAAAAACTTCATAAGATTGAACATCCTCCAAATATGTGGGATCTAAAGTTGACACTCTTCCAAACCCACTTTCAATAATATTGCAAACACTATTATCAATCTAATATTCATCATGGGGCTTAAATAAATTTTCAAGATCATAAGAAGAATCACACCAATCATGATCATTGCAACAAGTAGTGGACATAGCAAAACTAGCATCCCCAAGCTTAGGGTTTTGCATATTACTAGCACAATTGATGTTAATAGGATTTATAATAACATCATTGCAATCATGCTTCTCATTCAAAGATCTATCGAGAATCACTTCATAAAGCACTTCATCACAATTTTCAGATTCACGAATTTCAAGCAAAACCTCATAACGATAATCTAGTGCACAAAACTCACTAGCAAATGTTTCATCATAATTGGATCTCTTTAAAAGATTAGCAAGAGGATGAGGATCCATAGATCTTAGGTTCTCTGTTTAGCAATAAATAAACAATTATTCCAACCAAACAAGCAAACGAGCCGAGTAAGACATCAAGGAAAATGAAAAGACGAAAAGAAAAAGGGCGAAGAAAAGGCAAGGGTGAAGTGGGGGAGAGGAAAACGAGAGGCAAATGGCAAATAATGTAGTGTGAAGGGTAAGAGTTGTGATGGGTACTTGGTATGTCTTAACTTGGCGTAGATCTCCCCGGCAACGGCACCAGAAATGCTTCTTGCTACCTCTTGAGCACTACCTTGGTTTTCCCTTGAAGAGGAAAGGGTCATGCATCAAACTAGCGTAAGTATTTCCCTCAATTTTTGAGAACCAAGGTACCAATCCAGTAGGAGACCACGCGTGAGTCACCTCGTACCTACACAAACAAATAAGAACCTCGCTACCAACGCGTTAAAGGGGTTGTCAATCCCTTCACGGCCACTCGCAAAAGTGAGATCTGATAGAGATAATAATAATAATAAGATAAATATTTTTGGTATTTTTATGATATAGATTGAAAGTAAAGATTGAAAAATAAAATAGATTGGAAACTTGTATGATGGAGAATAGACCCGGGGGCCATATGTTTCACTAGTGGCTTCTCTAGAGATAGCATAAGTATTATGGTGGGTGAACAAATTACTGTCGATCAATTGATAGAAAAGCGAATAATTATGAGAGTATCTAGGTACGATCATGTATATAGGCATCACGTCTGTGACAAGTAGACCGGCTCCTGCCTGCATCTACTACTATTACTCCACACATCGACCGCTATCCAGCATGCATCTAGAGTATTAAGTTCATAAGAACATAGTAACGCCTTAAGCAAGATGACATGATGTAGAGGGATAAACTCATTCAATATGATATAAACCCCATCTTTTTATCCTCGATGGCAACAATACAATACGTGTCGTTTCCCTTTCTGTCACCGGGATCGAGCACCGCAAGATTGAACCCAAAGCTAAGCACTTCTCCCATTGCAAGAAAGATCAATCTAGTAGGCCAAACCAAACTGATAATTCAAAGAGACTTGCAAAGATAAACCAATCATACATAAAACAATTCAGAGAATATTCAAATATTGTTCAAAGATAAACTTGATCATAAACCCACAATTCATCGGATCTTGACAAACACATCGCAAAAGAAGATTACATCGAATAGATCTCACAGAGAATCGAGGAGAACTGTGTATTGAGATCCAAATAGAGAGAAGAAGCCATCTAGCTACTAGCTAAGGACCCGAAGGTCTGAAGTAAACTACTCACACATCATCAGAGGGGCCATGGAGTTGATGTAGAGGCCCTCCGTGATCAATGCCCCCTCTGGCGGAGCTTCGGAAAAGGCCCCAAGTTGGGATCTCTTTGGTACAGAAGGTTGCGGCGGTGGAAATAGGGTTTCGTGGTGCTCCTGGATGTTCTCGGGGTATATGGATATATATAGGAGGAAGAAGTAGGTCGGTGGAGCAACGAGGGGTCCACGAGGGTGGAGGGCGCGCCCAGGGGGGAAGGCGCGCCTCCCTGGCTCATGGCTTCCTCGATTGTTTCTTGACGTCCACTCCAAGTCTCCTGGATCACGTTTGTTCCAAAACTAACGCTCCTGAAGGTTTCGTTCCGTTTGGACTCAATTTGATATTCCTTTTCTGCGAAACACTGAAATAGGCAAAAAAACAACAATTTGGGCTGGGCCTCCGGTTAATAGGTTAGTCCCAAAAATAATATAAAAGTCTAAAATAAAGCCCGTTATCATCCAAAACAGATAATATAATAGCATGGAACAATCAAAAATTACAGATACGTTGGAGACGTATCAAACCGTCGGCAAGTGAGTGTGTGCGATAGGGTGTCCTTCCCACACAACCCAGAAATCGTCGGGGATAGGCCCTCCTGGGACCAAGGCTGGGGACGTGTGTGATCGGGCGAGGCATCGAAACCCAATCATTTCCGGAGGTATGTACATCCCACACGGTGAATCCAACAAATCATTTCCGTAGGTATGTACATCCTACATGGTGAATCCAAGAAATCATTTCCGTAGGTATGTACATCCCACATGGTGAATCCCAGAAATCATTTCCGTAGGTATGTACGTCCCACACGGTAATCCGAGAAAATCATTTCCATAGGTATGTACATCCCACACGGTGAATCCCAGAAAAACATTTTCGTTCGTATGTATATCACACACAGTCAATCAAAGGAATACGTTTCCGTTCTTATGTACATCCCACACGGTCAATCGAGGGAAAACGTTTCCGTTCGGACGTAAATCCCAGACAGTTTTATGTGTAGGCTCGTGTGTGAAAGGTGTAACTATCACACACGGTCTTCCTTGGTTAACTGTTTGCTTTTATCAACTATATCACACACGATTTGATGCAGAAAACTGTGTGGCATTGGGCTATCCATCAGAACCGCTTTTACTGCTAGAACCATTTGCAAAGGTCCATGACACATTTAGTAGGTTTATTTGTTTACAATTAATAATTCCAGTATTACGCAAATTCACATTTCATATCGAACAGTTGTTTGCCAATTTCATATCAGGCACATAAATATATTATAACATCATAGTATGGTAGCTACATGAAAACAACATAGTACAACATATAGCTAGTTCAACTTCATAAGAACAATATATTCATTTCCCTAATCGAGATCCTCCAGGATCGTCTTATCCACCTCTGCTTTCAGTTCAGTAAGAACCCGTTTTGCACGGGCCAACTCGGAAAGTGCATCCTCCTTCGCCAACACCATCTTAGCAAAGTCTTCTTAAAAAATTGAGCTCATTCTCCACCTTCAACTTTTTATCCCGCATCTTGAAATATGCTTCAACGTTGACAAGACTTTCTCTAAGCCTAGCTGTGTTCACTTCCTCATACATGCTCTAGAGCTTCGTTAGGCACATCTTCAAAGACTGTGGCCACTCTTGATCAACCCACTCCAAGTAAGAACACTTCCGTCCATCCTATAATATTTAAAACTAGATCAGTAACAATTGTACGGGAAATGGGTTTATAGCAACATAGAAAATCACCAATGCTTATTTTGAAAAACTGAACAAACATGTTAATTATGACATATCTTCTCAAAAAGATCAATGTGCAAATGAAATAATTGGTACTGAGACAACAACCAACTTCTGGAACATCAGAAGCTATAATTAACTACAACGACGCTACAAGTTCTTACTCATGTACAATAAATAACAAATTGAACATTTTATGAGGAAGGTAAATATAACTGCAACAGCATAGCGACTGTGTTTGGATGACAGCAAATTGATACTAACAGGTGTGTACATGCACAAATTTAGTACCATAGAACTAATAGCACTAAGGCTGTCCACTATGTATGCCAAAACTGGTGCAAAGAAAACTGTTGCTACATCTCACACCGGTGCCCTGAACTAGCGGACCGATGCAGCGGAAAAAATCAGGGACCCGGACTCCGGAGCACGTAGTTGCTCCGATGCCCAGTTCCTTCGTGACATAAAGATTTAGTATTTTACTGCTTGGCTGCTCGGATGTGTGGACCAAATTTGGCTGCACAAATTGCTGAAGCAGTGCCAAATAATTTTCTAATGGCACCGCTGATGAGATGGCAACAATTTAAGATACTAGGTACAAACTGTGACACTGTCTTAGGATGCGTTTGGTTGAAGGTGTGGTATGAATGGGTTGAGACCGTGATAGTGTCTGAATCACATCCAACAAATGATTTGTAATAATGGAAGAGGGTCTAACCTTCTCTTCACATGCCAGAAAATTCCTCCCAGTGTCCACAGAATCAAACGCAAGTAGCTTCACGCATGGAGATTGATGGTGACAATGAGCAGATAGATCTTCACCCAGCTCGCTCCATTCGTTGCCACAGATGGTCTTAGGGAGCTATAAGAGGAAGAAACGACTTAAATTTTCCTCTGGGTAAAAATCCTTCATTCCAAGTCATAGCCCGAGAGAGAGAGAGAAGAGAGGCATACCCGAGTGGTGAAGGAGTAGTCGCCGGAGGAGGAACCGCTGGAGATGTATTTGTAGAAGACCATGGCACCCCCGGCGGTAGGATGCGAGACAGCGAGAGCGAGGAAGCGGCTATAGCTTAGCAAGGAAGGAAGGAAGGAAGGAGGAAACAGGGGAAATGTGACTTGTGGTCGGGTAGGAAAGCGGGTGGGGAAGGGGGAAGGGGGCGGGGAAGATATTTTGGCGGTAGGACAAAATTTTGGAAATGTGGAGGGGAACATTGTGCGCGGTGCCGCTAGACCATTCACTTTGAACGATTGTGTGCATCGCAAACGATTCTTCTGCTTTAAGTGCATGGGATGAGTTTGATAATTCAAATTTTGGTCTCAAGGCATGGGCACATTCACTTTGAACATGCTTGGTGCCGACGGACCATTCACTTTGAACGATTGTGTGCATCACAAACGACTCTCCTGCTTTACGCGCATGGGATGAGTTTGATAATTCAAATTTTGGTGGAAATTTCTCCGGGTACGTCATTGCATAATTTAGCATCGCTTGCTAATTTGGGCACACAAAAGAGCGTATAGCAGACAGACAACACTTACTGAATCGAGAAATTTCAGTAATTACACAGAGCCAATTGACCTAAACATTGCTCTAACAAAAGACCAACATTAAAAAAACCTAAGTATGCATAATTAAAAATCCACCGTCGCGCCGGCCTATCCATCGCCGGTATGAGATGAGACATCGATGACTTGTCCTGGCGACATGCCGCCGTTGGTGGACTCTGCGTCCCCCTGGTGAAGTCGACCGCGTCCTCGTCGTCGTCCTCGGCGCCGCCCTCAAGGTTGTAGTACTCGTAGTAGTGGCTGCGCCAGAGCTCGCGTTGGTACTCCACCACAGATTCCTTGATGGACAGACTCTTCTCTACCTCGACCTCGGCCACGCGCAACTTCTCCCGGCACTCCTCGATCTCCGCTGCCTCCTACATCTCCAGCTCCCGCTCAGCGACCTCATGAGGAAGCAGGTGCTCCATGGCCACTGCCGCCACTTCAGATGTTGGTTGCATGCCAGAGTCCGAGGTGGCCTGGAATATCTTGGCGTGTGCATCCTTGATCTTGGCGTGGATGGCATCGACCCGGGCTAGGGAGACATCAGTGGTACAGACGGCAGCTCGAGCGCTCTCGGTGTTTGCAGCCGCCGTCGCTGCAGTAGCTGCAGCCGTCTCGGCTGCTGCAGATGCCCTCTCGGCGGAAGCGGCCATGCTCAATGCGGATGCGGTAGCACTCTTGGCGTAGGCGGCGGCGCTCTTGGCGCAGGCGACGGCGCTTGGGGGGACGCGACCATCGTACGGGACTTCACGAAGCGTTTCCATGGCGACATCTTTGCAAGAAGGGGGTGCGGGAATGGGGATCGGGATTCGTGGATTCGGGGGTTGCCGGCGCTAGAGCAGACGAGACGGCGAAGCTTAAGGAGGGAGACCTAAATAGACCCAGATATTTTCATCGCAAACGGTTCCTAGAAAACAATTATGTGTGATGTTTTAGATATTTTTTAGTAGCTGTGAAAGATTAATTTGGAATGAAGTGCCAACGGATGGTGTTTTAAATGAACGAGAAATTTTGTAGTACTAATACAACTGTCATGTCAAATTTTGGAAAATTTCAGGGGTCATTTGACCTTCTAAGACATTTAAGTGATTTCCTAGCCATTTAATGACCGTAATTGAAATTTGAACTACATGTACATGGAACAACTAACCATAACGGTTTGAAAACTCATATTCCGTGTACTTTTGTGCGATTTAATTCCATGTGCAGTAAACGGGAAGGAATTTTCAAACATATTGGTCTAACGGCTATGACACAATTAAGCATGGAGTGACATGGTTCCGAGAGGGCTATGACAAAATCAGAAACACATGAAACCCTAGTTGATGTAATGTCATGCCACCAAGATGATGTGGTAAAAAAAATTGGCATGTTTGACCAAAGTTTGGACACACACCCCTCACAAACCGTAGCAGCTCACTGGAAGGCTCATGGTTCCGAGAGGGAACAATGCATGTTTGACAACGAACGGGAGATAGCCTCCTCTTACGGCCTTCAATTTTTTTCCTACATCTAACATGCACTACTACAACTGTAATGTGAAATTTTTGAAAATTCTAGGGGTCATTTGACCTTTTAAAGACATTTAAGTGATTTTCTAGACATTTAATGACTATAATTCAAATTTGAACTACATCTACATGCAACGCGTAACCGAAACGGTTTGAAAAATCATATTTGTGTACTTGTGTGCGAGTTAATTCCATGTGTAGTAAACTAGAAGGAATTTTCAAACATGTTCGTATCACGGCATGGACACATATGCATGAATAAGTATGCATGGAGTGGCATGGCATTTTAATTCCAAAAAAAATCAGAAACACATGAAACCTTGGTTGATGTAATGTCATGCCACCAAGATGATGTGGTAAAGAAATTGGCATGTTTGACAAAAGTTTGGACACACACCCCTCACAAACTGGAGCAACTTGCTAGAAGGTTCCTGGTTCCGAGAGGGGACAATGCATGTTTGATGACGAACGGGACATAGCTTCCTCTTACGGCCTTCAAATTTTTTCTACGTCTAACATGCACTAATACAACCGTAATGTGAAATTTTGGAAAATTCTAGGGGTCGTTTGACCTTTTAAAGACATTTAAGTGATTTTCTAACCATTTAATGACCGTAATTCAAATTTGAACTACAGCTACATGCAACACCTATCCAAAACATTCTGAAAAATCATATATGTGTACTTGTGTGCGAGTTAATTCCATGTGCAGTAAATTAGAAGGAGTTTTCAAACATATTGGTCTCACGACATGGACACATGCATACGTATGCATGGAGTGACATGGCATTTTAATTAAAAAAATAGAAAAATGATGAGAAACACATGAAACCTTGGTTGATGTAATGTGATGCCACCAAGATGACATGGTAAAGAAATTGGCATGTTTGACGAACGTTTAGACACGCACCCCTCACAAACTGGAACAACTCGCTAGAAGGTTCGTGGTTCCGAGAGGAAACAATGCATGTTTGAGGATGAACGGGAGATAGCTTCCTCTTACGGCCTTCAAATTTTTTCCTACGTTTAACGTGCACTAATACAACTGTGTTGTGAAAATTTGGTAAATTTCAGGGGTCATTTGACCTTTTAAAGACATTTAAGTGATTTTGTTATCATTTAATGACCGTAATTCAAAGTTGAACTACATCGACATGCAACGCCTAACAATAACGGTTTGAAAAATCATATTTTTGTGTACTTGTATGCGAGTTAATTCCATGTGCAGTAATTTTGAAGGAATTTTCAAACATATTGGTGTCAAGGCATGGGCAGATGCATGGACTGCATGCCATGGCATTTTAATTCCAATAATTAAAAAATGATCAGAAAAACATGAAACCTTGCTTGATTTAATGTCATGCCACCCAGATGATGTGGTAAAGAAATTGGCATGTTTGAAGAAAGTTTGGACACACACCCCTCACAAACTGAAGCTACTCGCTAGAAGGTTCATGGTTCCGAGAGGGAACAATGCATGTTTTATGACGAATGGGAGATAGCTTCCTCTTACGGCATTCAAATTATTTCTACTTCTAACGTGCACTACTACAACTGTAATGTGAAATTTTGGAAAATTCTAGGGGTCGTTTGACCTTTTAAAGACATTTAAGTGATTTTCTAACCATTTAATGACCATAATTCAAATTTGAACTATAGCTGCATGCAACACCTAACCAAAACATTCTGAAAAAATCATATATGTGTACTTGTGTGCGAGTTAATTCCATGTGCAATAAATTAGAAGGAATTTTCAAACATATTGGTCTCACGACATGGACACACATGCATACATATGCATGGAGTGACATGGCATTTTAATTCAAATTATAGAAAAATGATGAGAAACACATGAAACCTTGGTTGATGTAGTGTCATGCCACCAAGATGATGTCGTAAAGAAATTGGCATGTTTGACGAACGTTTGGACACGCACCCCTCACAAACCGGAGCAACTCGCTAGAAGGTTCGTGGTTCCGAGAGGGAACAATGCATGTTAGATGATGAACGGGAGATAGCTTCCTCTTACGACCTTCAAATTTTTTTTCTACGTCTAACGTGCACTACTAGTACTGTAATGTGATTTTTTCAAAATTCTAGGGGTCATTTGACCTTTTAAAGACATTTAAGTGATTTTCTAGCCATTTAATGACCGTAATTCAAATTTGAACTACATCTACATGCAACGCGTAACCGAAACGGCTTGAAAAATCATTTGTGTGTACTTATGTGCGAGTTAATTCCATGTGCAGTCAACTAGAGGGAATTTTCAAACATATTTGCATCACGACATGGACACATATGCGTGAATAAGTATGCATGGAGTGGCATGGCATTTTAATTCCAAAAAGAATCAGAAACACATGAAACCTTGGTTGATGTAATATCATGCCACCAAGATGATGTGGTAAAGAAATTGGCATATTTGACGAAAGTTTGGACACGCACCGCTCACAAACCGGAGCAACTCACTAGAAGGTTCGTGGTTCTGACAGGGAACAATGTATGTTTGATGACGAACGCGAGATAGCTTCCTCTTACGGCCTTCAAACTTTTTCTATGTCTAACGTGCACTACCACAACTGTAGTGTGAAATTTTGGAAAATTCTATGGGTCATTTGACCTTTTAAAGACATTTAAGTGATTTTCTAACCATTTAATTACAGTAATTCAAATCTGTACTACATCTACATGCAATGCCTAACCAAAACATTTTGAAAAATTATATATGTGTACTTGTGTGTGAGTTAATTCCATGTGCAGTAAATTATAAGGAATTTTCAAACATATTAGTCTCACGACATGGCCACATGCATACCTATGCATGGAGTGACATGGCATTTTAATTTGAAAAATAGAAAAATGATGAGAAACACATGAAACCTTGGTTGATGTAATGTCATGCCACCAAGATGATGTGGTAAAGAAATTGGCATGTTTAACGAACGTTTGGACACACATCCCTCACAAAATGGAGCAACTCGCTAGAAGGTTCGTGGTTCTGAGAGGGAACAATGCTTGTTTGATGACAAATGGGAGATAGCTTCCACTTACGGCCTTCAGTTTTTTTTTCCTATGTTTAACATGCACTAATACAACTGTCATGTGAAAATTTGGTAAATTTCAGGGGTCATTTGACATTTTAAAGACATTTAAGTGATTTTCTAACCATTTAACGACCATAATTCAAATTTGAACTACATCTACATGCAACGCCTAACCATAACGGTTTGAAAACTCATAATTTTGTGTACTTGTGTGCGAGTTAATTCCATGTGCAGTAAATTCGAAGTAATTTTCAAACATATTGGTGTCAAAGGCATGGGCACATGCATGGAGTGCATGCCATGGCATTTAAATTCCAAAAAATTAAAAAATGATCAGAAAAACATGAAACCTTGCTTGATTTAATGTCATGCCACCAACATGATGTGGTAAAGAAATTGGCATGTTTGACGAAAGTTTGGACACACGCCCCTCACAAACCGGAGCAACTCACTAGAAGGTTCATGGTTCCGAGAGGGAACAATGCATGTTTGATGACGAATGGGAGATAGCTTCCTCTTATGGCCTTCAAATTTTTTCTACTTCTAACATGCGCTACTACAACTATAATGCGAAATTTTGGAAAATTCTAGGGGTCATTTGAAATTTTAAAGACATTTAAGTGATTTTCTAACCATTTAATGACTGTAATTCAAATTTGAACTACATCTACATGCAATGCCTAACCAAAATGTTTTGAAAAAAATCATATATGTGTACTAGTGTGCGAGTTAATTCCATGTGCAGTAAATTAGAAGGAATTTTCAAACATATTGGTCTCACGACATGGATCCGCGCTAGTGCCTGGGGCGCCTCCCTCCCTTGCATAGGGAGGCGCGCCTGGCGCCCTCCTCTGGTAGGGCTCGAGGGCTCTCTTCTGGAGGGCCTCGGACTTGGCCAACATCACGAGGGAGGTGCTCGGGCACCATGTGGAGGCGTGCTTCGCGGCACGTTTCCCTCAGGAGGACACCAGGGGAGGAGCTCCCGGCACTCACGAGTTAATAACCAAGGCATCTCAGGAGCTTCAAGAAGCAAGAGCATTACGTAGCGACCGCCGCCCACCTGGAGTTGCTCCCCACCTAGGCGAGGGTGATGAGCTGCGCGTCTGCATCGACATCCCAGGGCTCAACAGGGCCGCATCTCAGGAGCACTTCTGGCCTTCGCATGCTGGACGGTGTGAGGGCCTGCCTCACAGCTACGTTCGCATACCGTTCGGCCTACCGAGTGTGGCTGTCGCCTTCCATTGCAATCTGTGGAGCATCCTGGCGGGTTTGAGATTTTCGTGGATGACTTTGCACATTTCTTCAGCTTCTTTGATTAAGTCATTTTCAGGAAGTTGGCGTTCACCAGTCTCTCACCAATTAAGAGGGGTACGACACTTTCTGCCATAGAGAATCTCGAATGGGGCCTTGCCCGAACTCGCTTGGAAGTTGTTGTTGTAGGAGAACTCAGCATATGGAAGACAACCTTCCCACTTCATACCGAAAGAAATGACACAAGCCCTGAGCATATCTTCAATGATTTGATTTACTCGCTCGACTTGGCCTCTAGTTTGAGGATGGAAGGCTGTGCTGAAGCGAATGTTGGTGCCCATGGCCTTCTGGAAGGAGTCCCAGAACTTAGAAGTAAAGATGCTTCCACGATCTGAAGATATCAACTGCGGAATGCCGTGCAAAGAGACAATCCTAGAGGTGTATAGCTCTGCCAGCTGAGCTGCTGTGATAGATTATTTGATAGGAAGAAAATGAGCCACTTTAGTAAGCTTGTCGATGACAACGAAGATAGCATCATTTCCAGGCTTGGACTTGGGAAATCCAGTTACGAAGTCCATCTCAATATGGTCAAACTTCCATTATGGAATAGCAAGAGGTTGGAGGAGACCACCTGGCCGTTGGTGTTCTGCTTTCACTCTTCTGCAGACATCACATTCATTCACGAATTGAGCAATTTCTCGCTTCATTCGAGTCCACCAATACGAGTGCTTGAGGTCATGGTACATCTTTGTACTTCCAGGATGAATGGATAGAAGGGAATTGTGAGCCTCATTCATAATGACTTTCCGTGGATCACCTTTAGGAACCACAATTCGATCTTCGAAGAAAAGAGTATCTTTGTCATCAATGCGATAGCACTTGTACTTGGGTTGGTTCTTGGCAATCCCATTTTTCACCTTCTTCACCATGGCATCAAGAAGTTGTGCCTCACGAATTTGATCTTCCAAAGTAGGAGAGACTTGGAGGTTGGCAAGAAAGCCTTGAGGAACAAATTGGAGATTAAGTTTGCGGAAAGCTTCACAAAGGTCCGGTTGGAAGGGCTTGAGAATTAAGCTATTACAGTAAGCCTTCCCTCTCAAAGCATCTGCAATGACATTGGCCTTGCCTGGAGTATATTCCATACTCGGATTGTATTCTTGAATCATTTCGACCCAACGAGTCTGCCTGAGGTTGAGGTTGGGCTGAGTGAAGATGTACTTGAGGCTCTTATGATAAGTGAAGATGTCCACTTTCCTTCCCAACAAGAGATGTATCCACGTTAATAGAGCATGGACAACTGCCGCCAGCTCGAGGTCATGAGTGGGGTAGTTCTTTTCGTTGGGCTTGAACTAGCGAGAGGTATAAGCCACAACTTTCTTCTCTTGCATTAAGACATCACCGAGACCTTGCAGGGAGGCATCACAGAAAACTTTGAATGGTTTGGATTCATCAGGAGGAGTCAAAACAGGAGCTGTGACTAACTTCTCTTTGAGGGTGTTGAAAGCAATGTCACATTCAGATGTCTAGACATACTTAACATGCTTCTGGAGGAGGTTGGAAAGAGGCTTTGCAATCTTAGAGAAATTCTCAACGAATCTTCGACAATAGCTTGCAAGCCCAAGAAAGCTGCGGAGCTGCTTGACATTCTGAGGCGGTTCCCAATTCACAATTGCAGACACCTTCTCAGGATTAATAGCAATGCCCTTGGCGGAGATGATATGGCAAAGGTAGAGAACCTCATCAAGCCAGAACTCACACTTTGAAAACTTCGCATAGAATTGATGCTCTCTGAGTTTGTCGAGTACCAATCTCAAATGCTTGGCATGATCCTTCTTATTCTTGGAAAAGACCAAAATATCATCGAGATACACCAAGACGGAATCATTTGTGTAAGGGTTGAAGATGAAGTTCATCATGCGAGAGAACGTTGGAGGAGCATTAACAAGGCCGAAAGACATGACAATATATTCATAAGAACCATAGCTTGTTCTGAATGCTGTCTTGGGGATATCCTGTTCACGAATGCGAATCTGATGATAGCCCATACGGAGGTCAAGCTTGGAGAATACTTGGGCACCTTTGAGTTGCTCGAATAGCTCATTGATGTTGGGAAGTGGGTACTTGTTCTTTATTGTTTTTTTGTTCAATGGACGGTAGTCGACACAAAGTCGGTCCGTGCCATCCTTCTTCTTGACAAAAAGAACACCACAACCCCATGGAGAAGAACTCAGTCTGATCAGACCCATACGCTCTTGTTCATTGAGTTGTTTCTTCAGCTCCTTCAACTCTTTTGGTCCAAGCTTGTAAGGACATTTGCAAACAGGTTCCGTGCCACGCTCAAGATCGATAACGAATTCAACTAGCCGATGAGGAGGCATTCCTGGAAGCTCTTCTGGAAACACATCTTGATATTCACAAAGGACTGGAATCTGAGAGATTGCATTCAACTCGCCCTTCTCATTGAGAGAAAACAGCCGAATGGTTTCGTCACGAGTGGCATAGATGATCACATCCTTAGAAGAGTGTGTCAGTTGAATCTGCCTGGCAGCACAATCAAGTTGAGACTTGTGCTTAGAAATCCCGTCCATGCCGAGAATTAGATCAATATCTGAGTCACCAAGAACCATTGGAGAACACAGAAATCTATAGTCTCCCATCTTGATGGAAACATCCGGAGCCATCATTTTGGTGTTCATGACAAACCCGGAGAGGAAACCGCTATCGGCTTAGGCAAATTGACAGTATGCAAATCGTGCATGGATGCAAAAGGCTTTGATATGAATGAAATAGAAGCGCCAATATCAAATAAGACTCTTGCAGGAATATCATTAACTAGAAGATTACCCATGATCACTTCTGAAGAATCCTCTGCCTGATCTACATTCATCATGTTGACCTTTGCAGACTTGGAATTATGCTTGACCACTGCATTGCTGGAAGATCTCACAGGAGGAGGAGGCGGAAGGCGCCTTTGGTTGAAGCATTTGTTTGCATAGTGCCCTTTCTGTTGACACTTGTTGCAAGTAACCTCTGAGAGCGGACGGTGATAAGTAGCACTTGACCTTGGAGTTTGAGATTGAGATTTGTTCTGATAGCCTGGGTTGGGTGGGTGGGAAGATCCACTGCCACCTTTGCTCTTCTACTGGTAAGGCTGACGGAATAGAGGAGGAGGAGGCAACCAGAACTTCTGTTACTTAGCTGACACTTGAGACGAAGAAGAAGACTGAACTGCATCCCTGACTCTCTTCTTACAAGCATCACACTTGAGCTGAGCGGCCTCTTGCTTTAGTGCCATGTTGTAGAATTCATCATACTTGGTCGGCTCAAAAAGCACGAGAGCTAATTGCAGATCTTCTCTGAGGCCACCTCTGAATTGATAAATCATGCCCTTCTCATCAGGGACGTCTTGTTTAGCGAAGTGAGCGAGTTTCTGGAACTGGATATTGTATTGATACACAGACATGTTACCTTGCTTGAGATTGCCGAACTCCTCGTGCTTACTCTCAGCAACACTTTGTGGAATGTGATGAGCTTTGAAGTCTCGGCGGAAATCATCCTAGGTAATCACATGACCTCCTCTGGAATCTTTGTATTGTTGATACGACTCAGCAGCTTGATCCTTGAGTTGAAACGAAGCAAACTTGACAAAGTCCTCAGTCCTGACATTGCTACACTCAAAATGTTTGTAGATATCCACGAGCCAGTCGTCGGCGTCTCTGGCCTTGACACAGTTGCTGAAGGACTTCGGCTGGTTTGCGAGGAGCAGATTGAGGGTAGCAAGCTGAGGCTGATTGTTGCCTTGGCCTTGATTTCCTTGGTTGCCTTGCCCTTGGGTGCGCTCTTGCAAGAGTTGCAAAAGCATCTAAGTGTTGGCATTGGTGGCTGCCATGACAGCTTGCCGTGCCTCCGGAGGTGGAGGTGGTGGCGGAGGGTTCGACTGATCCCCATAATTGTGGTCCGGATTCTAACGCGTTGGAGGAGCCATCCTGAAGAGGTTGACATCCGTTAGCATCTTCAAAGACATATATTGAAGGTGAATCAAAGGATCGAAATTGCAACATATAGCCTTAACATTCGAGCAAGAATGAACAAATGAATTCCAAAGTAAATCATCACACTTCCATTAAGTTGAGAAGCCACTTAGATAAAGGTAGACAAATAAATCAACAAGGTACGGATATTAACAAATAATTGGTAAGGATTACCCTATCACAAACCGAATATCTGCGGGAAGAAATACTAGAGCTACATGAATTCCCACCTATGAAACTCCCAAAACTTTCTGGTTATGCAATCAGGTGTTGGGGATATAGGGGAAGCATAATATCTCACCCAAAACTAGCAAATCCTACATCCAGCTGTATCCATCCTTCAACACATAACCAAGAAAACTTCAGAAATCATTTACCTCAACCTTCGAAAAGCATCCATTATACGAGTTATGGAAATACTCCCGAACTCCCACCCCAGTACTGGGTAGCATCGAGGTTATCTCACCAACAACTGCATAAAAGAGATTTTCGATGTCGGCGAACTCAGGTATTCCAGAACTGCAACAATAAAATTGTGATGACAACACCTCGGAGCTCAACTCCCCGGGACACTACCACAACCCCTAAATGTCAGGAGGCACCAAGAACAATGTTCTCATCACAAAACCATCAAAAAGATTCCAAGATACCCGCGTGATCCTGAATTTTTTTAGTGAAATTTGAGGAGAGAAGAGTCCAAACTCTATGTCAGGAGGCCTCACTAGAGCGACGAAGGGACTGAGGAGTAAAAAGAATCCTACTCTCCGATATATATAATCCTAAGACTCAAAACATTTTCTTCTAGACTCAACAACGTCAGTGATTTGATCAAGCAGGGGGCTCCTAAGTCGGGAAAGGAACTGATTACCAACTTGTAACACCCACAATGCGGCTATATCTCCCATGTGTCGGGGCACGACTTACAGGCATAGCCGCATGGTAGTCATGTCGCAAGAGGGGTAATCTTTACACATCCCATGTACTGAATAAGAAAGGGATAAGGAGTCGGCTTACAATCGCCACTTCACACAATACATAAATATATCATACATCATACAGAATACAATCAAGGTCCGACTACGGAACCAAAATAAAGAAAGACAATCCAAATGCTAGATCCCCGATCGCCCCAACTGGGCTACTCTACCGATCATCCGGAAAAGAGACATAGTAACGGCCTGAATCCCTGTCGAACTCCCACTTGAGTTTGGTAGCATCCCCTGCACTAGCATCATTGGCACCTGCATCTGTTTGGAAGTATCTATGAGTCACAGGGACTCAGCAATCTCACACCCTCGCGATCAAGACTATTTAAGCTTAAAGGTAGGAAAAGGTAGTGATGTGGAGCTGCAGCAAGCACTAGCATATATGGTGGCTAACATACACAAAAGAGAGCGAGAAGAGAAGCTAGGCACGGTCGAGAAGCTAATAGTGATCAAGAAGTGATCCTGAAGCTACTTACGTTCAACCATAACACGAGACCGTGTTCTCTTCCCGGAGTCCGCCGAAAAGAGACCGCCATGGCTACACACGCGGTTGATTCATTTTAGTTAAGTTAAGTGTCAAGTTTTCTACAACCGAATATTAACAAATTCCCATCTTCCCATAACCACGGGCACGACTTTTGAAAGTTCAAAATCCTGCAGGGGTGTCCCAACTTAGCACATCACAAGCTCTCACGGTCAACGAAGGATATTCCTTCTCCCAGGAAGACCCGATCAGACTCGGAATCTCGGTTACAAGACATTTTGACAAAGGTAAAACAAGACCAGCAAAGCCACCCGAGGTGCCAACAAATCCCGATAGGAGTCACACGTATCTCATTCTCAGGGCACACCGGATGGGCAACACGTCGGGTTGGCATAAACCCTGGTTGCCCAGGGGGTGCCGGAGATCGCCCAGTTTGGACCAACACTCAGAGGAGCACTGACCCGGGGGTTTAAAATAAAGATGACCCTTGAGTCCGCGGAACCCAAGGGAAAAAGGCTTAGGTGGCAAATGGTAAAACCAAGGTTGGGCCTTGCTGGAGGATTTTTATTCAAGGCGAACTGTAAAGGGGTTCCCATAACATCCAACCGCGTAAGGAACGCAAAATCAAGGAACATAACACCGGTATGACGGAAACTAGGGCGGCAAGAGTGGAACAAAACACCAGGCATAAGGCCGAGCCTTCCACCCTTTACCAAGTATATAGATGCATTAAAGTAAACAAGATATAATAATGATATCCCAACAATATCCATGTTCCAACATGGAACAAACTTCATCTTCACCTACAACTAGCAACGTTATAAGAGGGGCTGAGCAAAGCAGTAACATAGCCAAACAACGGTTTGCAAGGAAAGGTGGGTTAGAGGCTTTACATGGCAATATGGGAGGCATGATATAGCAAGGTGGCAGGTATCGCGGCATAGCAATAGAGCGAACAACTAGCAAGCAAAGATACAAGTGATTTCGAGGGTATGGTCATCTTGCCTGCAATGTTCTCAGAGTTGACGAAAGCTTGATCCTCGTAAGCGTACTCAACAGGTTCCTCGAATACGTGGTCGTATCCCGGCTCTACCCAAAGCAAGAACACAAGCAAATGACCAACAATCAATCACGATGCAATGCACAAGCAACATGATGCAAAACATGGCATGACATGCGGGATGTGATATGCAATGCACATGCAAGCTTCGGAAGGGAAAGATTGGACCAGGCACCAACTTGGCAAACCAAGTGTGTCGATGGAAAGATGAGATGATTTCGGTCGAAATCGATATAAAGATCACCGAAATCAGATGCACGGTTTGCAAATGGCAAGCAAAACTAGAATGGCACAATTCTGCGATTAACAGCACGATGCCATCTAGAATGCAACAAGAAACTAAGCTACTGCACTCCAACATAACAACAAAGCATACGGCAGTGATCTACTTAAGATGCTTGACAAAACTTGAACACTGAGATGCGGATAAATCACACAAGAGAAGGTTCAAACAAGCATGGCAAAAGTGCAAAAGATATCATCTTCACAGACTTAGTGAAAATACTAACATATCAGGAATTAACATCAGGAAGCCATGTTTAGAGCAAGCAAACAACATGCTACAGGAACATATCATTGCAAACAAAGGCATGGCATGAAAACTACTAAATGCATAGAATAAAAGTCCCTTACTGATCATGAGCCAAAAAAGCACAGAAGATATGATGGCACCCATGTAAACATAGCAAGTTTTATTAACAGATTCAGACTTAGCAGAAAACTGAGCATAGCATAAACAGAGTTATGAAGGCATCTTTGGGAGCTCGATTCACTCACCACAAGGCATTTCATGACAAAACAAGCATAGCATCAGCAATAAGACATGTTCATGAAGCTAACCATGGCAAGATCAAGTTCATAGAATGCATGGATCAACTACAACAGCCATGGAAAAATTGATTAACATGTAAACAATCTGCCAGGAACATTTTATAGCAAAAGTAGAGCAAGATTGAGACATTCTAGGGCACTCCATAATTGCAAACAAGTCCATGGATGGATAGAGCACAACCATACATCCAAATCATCCTTACTAAAGAAACTCAAAAAAGCATGGATCTCACTTTAGCATCATGTTTACATGGCATAAAAATAACAGTATGAAAAGGACTTAGCAAAATCCTAAGTCCCTAAAATCAGCAATATCACGAAGGCTACTTTGCATGCTTGTGCTAGTCACCACATTGATCACAAAAATACATGGCAAACACCCCTGTAAATATGGCATGGCATAGATCAAAACACATCTAGAGCTCATGTTCATATGAAGCACCCATCAAATGTGACAAAAATGACAAATCCTCATAATCTGCTAAGTAATAGGAGTTAACATTTTATAGCACTATTGCATCAGTGATTTGGGCACCCAGATGAACTCAAACAAGCATGACACAATGGAACAAAATGAAGAGCGCATCATGATGAACATTGTGATATATTACACGCATAGAACGGAGCAGCACACATGAAGCTAAGATGCAATCAACAGGGCCTGAAAAAGTTACACAGAAAGGACTTAGATGAAAATTACCCTCTCAGAAACAGATCTAGGGTTTGTCGCGAAAAACGAGGATGGCTGGATCTCTCGCCGGAGAGGAGGGGACGTGGCGGCCGGAGCTTGCGGGGAGCTCGCCGGAGCTCTGGGGTCACCAGATCCGGGACGAGGTAGGGCGGCGACAAGGAGGCGCGGGGCAGCGCGGGCAAAGGCGGCGGCGC